>NC_055965.1:11016202-11168702 GCF_018492685.1 Alosa sapidissima
TATGACATGTATGTTGTGTCTTCGATGTCTTGGAACAGGTCTACTAAGATGAGGTTCAACTAAACTAAACCTATACATGATATCACACATCATGTGAACGAGCGGAATCTAAGCTTTCCAATGATATTAGCGCCACGTTGCTGTGATAAATGGTTCGCGAGAAAATTATCATTGAACCCACGTGCAATTTAGGCTAATCATATTTGCATTTTGCACACAGTGCACACCCATTACTCTCGGTTTAATATCTCACTAACCCTTCACACAACACGTGGCAAACCTAATATCACAATAAACAGCAAACCTTACCGAATACGAGGATATAAAGTATGCCTTTGTTTTTGAAATTGCAACACATTTCTACATAGCCTCATTAGGGCGAAATTATAATGTATTCTAATCTAAACTATTTGTCAGTAGGCCTACATACATTTTTGTAAATTGCTCAGCCATAGATTATCCCACTATCATGGTTCTTATATTGCCAGGTTCCAGCCAATCCCACTTACACAGATAAATGAATATATTTATATTGGCATGCTTTCTAGTGACATTAATGCAAAAATATGAAGAAAATCAAATAAGGAGACACAAATATTGATATAAAGCCTGACATATGCAAACATTCACATCATGCAGATATGGGTCCATCCTGAAAAAGGAATAGCCTATAGGCTATAGGCTATGGCTTACAATGACCAATATATTAGCTTAAATGAACTAGCTGAATAACACAGGTGACCACTTCTGCATAATTTCATGGAGTGCTGAAATGTACACACAATTTTTAACATTTCTGAACTGTGAAATGTACCATATGTTTTTGTGGTTGTGAACTTATTGCAATATCACCATAACTATTCCACCTGTGTATGCATGGTTATAATTCTGAAGTGCAAAATAGCTTAGGCTACAGCACAAATATTTCCATAAGCAAGTCTGACCTCTGAATTTATTTTTTAAAAGTGCACCAGATTGATGCGTTTAAAAGTTAAAATATACAAACATTTCTTAAATTCTTACAAAATACACACCCACTTTTTAAAATTGTTAGTTTGGATCTGTTTAGTGCTTCATTGTCATTTTCATTGGATTCTCCCATTTGCGCGTAAATCGCTTGTAAGCTTTTTTTTGTTTTTGTTACACGCTTTCTCCCATTCCGCTTCTGTCACACACACAGTGACAAGCGCCAAATCCCCCGCAGTGTTGAAGAGATCAGTCGTCCCCCTCACTTTTGATAAGATAAAAAGCCTTTATAGGTACGCCAAATAAATAATAACCTATAGGTTTATGTAAAACTCCCCATTAACAGCATCACGCCACTAACCACAGCTAGACTGGTAGGCCTTCAAAAGCATGACATTTTCGCTTTAGTTTGATATTTAATTTACTTTATCCGCTTTCATGCGTTCATTGAACGTCTGCGGTGCTGTAATGGAAACCTTATTGCGTAGCCAAGTAGCCTATATATTGAGTTATTTTTAAATTATGCCTGATTTACTTTTTATTCATTTCGTAGGCTGGCTTTATTTTGTTATATAGAAGTATGTAAATAACCTGTAAAAATGTACCAGAATTCAGGAAATTGCATCTAGTCCAAAAAAACAATTTCTGGGGGAGGACCCCCATACCCCCCACTGAAATGTCCCACCCACTTTCAGAATGCCTCCAACGCCCATGGTCCTAGCATTAGGCTAGATCCCTTTGAGACCAATGTTAATTTAACTCTGGGACCCTGGTCCCTACACCTGAGAACCACTGATATACTTTTTTTTTACTGTACGGCAGTGGTCCCCAAACTACGGCCCGCCACCTCATTTTGGGTGGCCCCCCAAAACATGTCCGTGGTATATATAGCAACCGGCCCGCACGGGAGTACGACATCGTCAAACTATAACCTCCGCAATTTCCCCCATTCATTGTGTATGGCGAGTCTAACAGTACACATGTAATACTCTTTTTGTCCACTGGTGGTTGTTTTGGCGCTGTTTCGCGTTTGCCATCAAAAACGGAATGAAATGTAGGCCTATCTGCAAACAATGTAATGAGGCTATGCTGACTGCATCAGTGCTCAAAGTATTCTAAAAGTTTATCAATGAATTGTTAATAACTAACTAACTTATATTCAAGTCATTTTTCTGGGACTTTCTGGGATAATTATTTTTTTTCGTTCAAATGTTGAATGGTGGTCATTTCAGACCACTTCAGCACTCGAAATTCTCATAGTTTGAGAACTTTACATTTTCAGAGTTCACACATTTTTAATGAAATATACTTTTGGGACTACCTGCTAATACTTTTGGGAATGCAAAAGTCTTTTTATTAGTATTATTTAATTTGAGTTACATTTTACACTGATATGGCATGATGGCAATATAAACACAGCTAACAATGGTATTAAATTGCAAAAGCCTATAGATTAAATGTAATGGAATATTCAACTAAGGTAGACGGCTGTTGTTCACAGCACTAAGCTATTTATGGTTACTGATATACTCCGAGTCTCTGGCCCTCTCTTACAGCCAGGCATAGTAAGCTGGCCCTCGGAAGAAAAAGTTTGGGGACCACTGCTGTACGGTATAATGCTGAACGAGCCAAACAAAAATTTCCGCAGCAAAATTTTGGTTGGCCCCACCAAATCTCACTCCAAGGTTTTTTGAAAAGTTGGCAGCCCTGTGATAAATACATGCTGCCTGTCACATTATGAATATATACCCTGTCTTGTCTTGCACATCAGAAGCAGCAGCACTATGCTATTACATCGTTCACCGTAGGGACTAATATGAGGGAGACTGAGCTGCCAATCTCTCTTAACAGGTCCTGCACCATATCTACAAATATCTGTTCTGCTCTGCACAAACATAAGCAGGGTCTGATTTAGCGTGGCAGAGTGCTGATTGACAATAACATGGTTCCCTGCAGTGTTTGGTTGATTCCCATTGATGTTTGTGGGTTCTGTTTGACTGTACATTTTATGTGTGGCATCTCATTCCTCAGTTGTCTAACATGTTTTCTGACGGCCACTGATTGCATTAGCAGCTGAAAGACCAACTTGTAACAAGGTCCCAATTGTGGATACACCCATTAACAGTCCTTGCGACCAATGACATCCGGATCAACTACAAACTTTTGATTGATTTTCAACAATGAACAGTTAGTTCAGTGTAATATGTCCAGCTCTCTCCCCCATCTTAATAAGTCAACATTATATGATATGACCCTATTTTTACATTATAGCCTACATATGTTATAGCCTAACCCTTATCTATAGGTGACTGATGAGATTCATGTTAGCATATATTTATTGGCGACACAATTAATATTGGAGCTATTTCACTGTCGCAGACACAGACGTGCTTGGTAGCCTAGGCTACGTAGTCATAGGCCAACATGAGACTTAAGCCCTCGTGTCGTCATGACTTAGGTTAGCCTATGTTCTTACTGTTGTTATTATCTGTAGGACATATTGTCTGTGGAACACAATTGTAGGCTAGGCCTATATTTGATTTTCAGTAAGCTTATATATCAATGATAAAGCTTTTTTACTTTTTTGGTGTAATTATTATTTTTTTTTTTTTTTATCTATGTAGGCTATTTCTTTAATGTTACATTATTATTTTGTTAATACATGGAATAAATCACCACAAACACACGCGACTGTAGCCTATGAGCTTCTCCTGTAGCCTACCAGGCTTGCGCAGCGTGGCTAACAACGCCCCTAAAACAAGTGTAACCGTCGGCTCCTCGAGGCTTATTACTTAAACGAAGTTACAGCAGCTATTAGGCCCGAGGTGCAGTGAAATGGCGTCATCTGGTGGTCATACAATTCACCCGCTATTAGACCCGAAGTGCAGGAGAAGTGGATATTCAACCACGCCATCCTTCAGGTCGCAGCGACACGTAGGTGTACTTTTTGTGCTGTGTCATGCTGCCATCTAGTGGTTGTGGAATATTTAACACCCATTATAGTTCTGGGAATAGATGTGCCCTCGAATAAATGTACTTTGTTACAAATTATTTGGGTAATCCATCTGATAAATTGTGTTTTTCTTTTTATACTTCGTACCTTTATAAATTAAAGTGTATCATTAAGGTACCTTTTTCAATGTCATTACTCTGACATTCGACATTAGTCGACCATAAATTTGGGCAATGGGCACATTGTTAGAGATTGACACTTTGCATAAGATTTCTCCACATTACTTGATCCAAATTCTGTGATTTTTGTTGTATAAATGTTGTACAATTATGTAGTTTCGTATCAAAGTGGAATGGTGGTTTTCATAAGTCAGCGGCGTTAGTTTGAGCACATAATTGACGTTTTGTTTACATATGTTCAATGTAAGTCAATGGGAGCCGGAAATCCATAAATAGCGGCGTCCAAAGAATCTTTTGCCGGATAGCATGACGGCGGTCAAAACGATGGCAAAACGTTTTGCCCAAAATAATCAAAAATGTTTTTAGGCTGGCATTGACAGTTTTGCCAAATATGTTTTCAAAACGCAATCCTACATTGTAGTTTAAATATTAAATTGCAAAACGAATTGACAGTTAAATGATAAAACTGAATATTGAAAATTGAAATGTCAAAATGAATTGCCATTTGAATTTTGAGACTACAGAAAAATCAAGGGAGAAAATATATTCACATATATGCAGCTACATCCAGCTTATATTTAAATAGATAGCTACAATATATTTAATACATATATAGTACAAGAATGTATGCAAGTATATGTGGGACCCAGCAATGTAACATATGGATATCGTAGGCCTACATGAACATATATGGTGAATATATTCAATTAACTTATTTGCACACAGGCAGTGATGGGTGGGATTTACAAAAAAACTGCTACCTTCAACTTCAAAATACACTACCAACGTCCTCTAAGGTCGTTGGAATAACGGTTAAAATGTTTGCAGCTTTTTCACTACATAAGGGTAGTTGACGTGACATGGCTTTTTCACCGTCACAGAAGATAAAAAATCATTTATATCACATTTTTATCATTTAAAATACTGTAAATGATTAAACATTTTCTTTTTTTACATGCATTTTTTGTTTTAATACCAGAGTTATTTTTTTATTTTTTTTACTTTGAGCCAAACCTCAAAATCGTCCTATGGTGTGACGGTAGACAACATCATTTCATAAATATCAACTTTTATAAATAAAGAAAATAATGTTTAAAAATGTTAATGAACACTCCTGGCATAATTGTGCAAGTGTCTATTTTACTAAGTGCCAATCATTTTTCCTATACATACATTTTTAAAATTGTAGGAATTTCATAAAGTTTGTCACAGAAAAAAATGTCCTTTGGCGTTATGCAATAACTTGATATTAAGTTCGGCAATATTATGGACAACTACATTTAGTTGAAAGACCCCATTCAAGGTCATGTGACTGAAGACTCCTATAAAGCCCATGAGCAGTGCACATTGTAAGTATTTCTCTCAGAATTGTTCAAATATTTAACTATGTTTTCAGACCACTGAAGTTGTTAAGTTTTTTTGTCCTTTGGTGTGACACCCCTAAATAAAAAATGTTTAATCTAAATTTGTATTTTTAACTGCAGGACTATGTAATATTATGCAAATGCATGATGCCAATTGCTAATGACAGTTCAGCTAGTATTAGCATGGTTATTAACTACCACAAAAGCTTAAATGTCCTTTGGTGTGACAGGAAATGTCATTTGGTGTGACACTTTGACCTGTCACACCATAGGACAAAGATGTCACACGATAGGACAATACCTCCTTAAGAAGCTATTAAAACAAATGAATAAAGTTTGTTAACATACTTTTCATTCTTTTTTGACCAGTTTTGATGATTTTAAATTCAATAATGACTTAAATTAAAATGTTTATTGCTGTTTTTTGGAGACTACATAAAATGTTCTGAAGTGTTACTAAAACAACTATAACATAAAGTACATAAATATAAAACTCTTTTTTTAGAACAGAAAGAACTGAGAGAGAGATGAGTGCAAAAGAGAGTTCATAATTGAGTATACATTACATTCATTTCTCTGTTGATCCATTCATCTATATTCTATCATTATTTCTAACAAATATCATGAACAGAAGGCTCTCTGGGAATTGGATACATTCAACATTAAAGGTTGTATCAGCGATGTCAGGCCCAAAAAAGGCCCAAACATAAATGATCACATTCATCTAATCTTTCCTAACAATCCGCTAGCTGTCTGCCCCATAAGCAGGCCGTCAAAAAAATCGTGTCTCTGTAGGCAGCCTAGGCTCCGAGATCTGTACACAAAAACAATTGCTACCAACAAGGGTTGGCAACCCACTCAAATGCAAAATAGAGTGTTTCAACCAATAACCAACAAGATGCGCACTTGAGGGGGAGGGAGTAGCGAGCTAGCTCTCTGTTTTGTTTGAACATCAACAGAAGTGACGTATCCCCGCTACCGCTGATACAACCTTTAAAGCACTAGGAAGGAAGAAACAAACCGAATTGAGGAAGATTTGGAAGGAATCAAAAAAAGAAGCAGGGCAAAGGAAAAGGCATTACTTGACATTCTTAACCACACCACAGTCTCCTGACAGTGTACTGGAGGAGCCAGTGGAACCTCCTGCAAGACCTTTGACCCAACCTCCCTCTGAACTTCCAGTGTTGCCACTAACGAATAGAATTTCATTGTAGATGACTGTGTAAAGTATGATTAAAAACTGCTCTTAGAATATATTTTAGATGGAATGGAGTACATGAATGTTATGCAATGTTTTTAAAATGGAAATTCCCTGTTGAGGATTATGGGCCCTATTTTGGCGTTTAGAAACAGATGGTCAGAGGCGCAAAGTTTCTAGACATTATAGCCAGTCTACAATCACTAATTTAATGGCGTGATTTTGTGATCAAACGATGGGCGCTGGGCACAAAAGGGTTGTTCTTATGTTTCTCAATCTGTAATGGGTGTGTTTTGGGTGTAACATCCATTAAACCAATGAGAATGATATGTATCATTCCCTTTAACAGCAAGCAGCGCAACTTCAAACAGCGCATCGGTATTTTGATAGTCAGGGGTGCATTTGAAGGTACACTGTAGCTGCTTGCACGCGAGACCATATGGAACAGGGATCCCACTAAACCTTGCTTTACTAAAACCTTATTTGTGACTAGCAGAGTATAGCCTATATGCATCTACTCGCCTATTATTTGAACTATAGGCAAAGTAAAACTTCACCATAGTCTCGTAGTCAATGACAAAACAGTTCAACACAGTTAAGTACTTTCACTATGGACTGACAAGGGGTTACCATCGAAAACATAGCCTGAAAAAAGCAACACTTAACCCAATAATGTTTGAATGACTGAATAGAAAATCCTAAGGATATTTATTCTGCAGGAGTTGCTGCTTGCTGATCTTGTGACAGTATGTCTTCAGCTGTGCTTTATATCAGTTTTTCGCTATAGACCAGGTTTTTCTTGGTCAGTGGCGTAATGATTATTAGATGGTGTAAGATAGCAATTTTTGGATCATGCGCCAGACCTTATGTCGTTAATTGCCACACCCCTGGGTGCAAGGTTTAATAAAAGTGGAGCGCATGGCAAAAAATTCCTCTCTTTATTGAGTGTAAGATAAGAATAAGCCTTGCATCGCGCGTTGCGCCACCTTAGAATCTGTAGTAGTAGCGCAGGGTGCACCATAGGGCCCTTTATCTTCACTGTTACTGTTTAACTATTTAATTTTGCTGTTTGACAATGTCACAGTATTGTTTTGAAATTACATTTTATTGAATTTTTCAAAGATATTATGCATCAATGTTTCCTTATTGATGGATCTATAAGAATCAAAGTTACTTTTGGTGTGCTACGTGTTTTGCACAGTTTATACTTTTGAAAAATAAAAAAACAAATGTTCTCCTTTATCAATGTTACAATAAACACTTCATATATTCTGACTCTCTTTATGCAATGACTATCTTTGTCCTTTGGTGTGACGTTTTGTCCTATGGTGTGACAAACATAAAACAACAGAAAAATAATCTTAATTTCAAAATATCTTTTAGAAAAAGTCAGGTTTGGCATTAGGGGAGTTACAATAATATCTCCTCTTAGATAGCTACAATTTCAAACAGTTTTGTAGGGTTGGCGAATAAGTTTTATTGACATTCATAGGAAAAAGTTAATCAAGTTCATCTATTCATGGTGAAAATGATTCTAATTAGTATTTTGATGTAAAATAAATATCACTTTAAGAAATTAATGTTTTAATAATGTGAACAATTCTGTCTGAGGTATTTTTTTATGTTATTTAATATAATTTCTTCGTACTTTTTTAAATGTCACACCATAGGACACATTTACAATGCAGTTGACTGAAAACGTGAAAATAATATGTTAAGTCATTGACAAAATGAGTGACCAGTACTATTTTCTGAAACTGCAGTTGTCATACTCCATAAATATATGTATTTTTTCTAAAAAAGTGATGTTTTCCAAAAAAAGTACTTTTTCTTGGCCATTTGTCAACTACCCATAAGCATAACTAACAGCTACTACTAGTCTAAATGTAAAACGTTTGCTCTGGTTAAGTGGATTGGCGGGGAGTATGAGGGCAAAACCAGTATTTTGCCGACTGACTGCATTAGTAGACCTAACGTTAATGAGTAAGACTTTTTCAACGGCTCTGGATGGGACAACATCTTGCTAGAAAAAAACGTTATGTGGTGGAGGGGAGGAAGGCTTTGTCCGGTTTTCGAGGCCATGGTGGTCAAAATTGCTGGTAAGTAGCATCTTCATTGTATGCTGAATTGCTTTCATATAACATGTGCAGAAGTTAATGTCCGAATTAACAATGGTATTATTGGTGGAAGGTGGAAGCTGGAAGCTAACCTTTGCTACTTTCTGTAACATTAACGTTAGCATAAATTAGCCAGCGCTAGCAATCCCCACCTGAAAGGGGATTGAAAAATAAATTCACTGAGAAACGTTTGGACAATTAATGAAAACGACTTGTAATGACAGTGAAATACCAATTTAACCTGTCTCCCGGCCATATTTGGTAGTATATTTGCCTCTGGCATGAAGATTGATAGCTAGGCATAAATAGAAACTAACTTATGATTTGTCATGCAAGACAGAAAATGCAACGGTTAACATTACTAGCCTAACGGTGTGTTTCCACACAGCGAAACACCTCGCGATTTTCGGCCAGCGAAATTTCGCCTCGGGGGCGTGACGGCGAAACCGCTAACCTTTTGACTGCAGTGTCTAGCCAGTGGTGGCAAGCGAGCTAATTAGGCTAATCAGCTAATTCAAACGTTTAAGTACTTAATGAAGATATCCAGGGGTCTTTATGACTCGACTAAGACTATGTTGCCTATAAACAACAATTCATGTTCATAGAACAAGGTCAATAAGACATAATATATTTCATACCTGTGTTGCAGCATGTAGCCTAGCTGTCTAGCTAGGTTTACAATGCAATCCAATGTCCTAAAATACTAGCATTTCGCCTGTCAGCTAGCTAAAAAGATCGAGTGCTGTTTCGCGAGGTGTTTCGCTGTGTGGAAACACACCGTAAGGTGTAGGGCTGCACAATATATCTAAAATCTATCGTTATCGCGATATCAATGCTTGCGATAGACATACCGCCAAGATTACTTAATTTTTCGATATATTTTGATACATTTTCTACATTTTTGAATGTCAACATATTTGACCAAACCGATGCTGTCATGCTGCCCGAGAAGCCCGTTGATCCCCTACCAGTTTAGTGACCAAGATAGTGAGCAAGGTAGGTTACGCTTGGGTGAAGAAGAGGGATTGGTGACTAAAAGGAAAAGCACGTCTGTTATATGGAAATATTTTGGTTTTATGAAGGATGACGTCTTACAAACACAGCGCCAAATGCGTCCTTCTCCACCGTGTTAAAATAAACAATTTCTTTCGTTATCGTTATAGGATCAGAAGATATGTCTTTCACTGTAAGGCTTGTATTTCATGATTTGCATTTAGCAAAAGCCCCAGACAGCATCAGAGAGGTAATCAGGATTCGTTATTTGTAAAAGTTGTTTAGCCTACTTCGTTGGACTGTGCGATCGCAGCCCCTTACTTTCACTTTCCGCTGCCCTCGTAGTCTAGCGTGGGATGCGCAGTTTATGAGGTTACATACTGGGCTACTTAAGATTTTAGATGAGTGACCGCCGCGATATAGCTTAACCCTTAGAACCCGATTGAGGCAAAGTGCGTCAAAAAACACACCCTCTCTTCCTTGTTACATTGCTCCGCGACTGTTCATCGCAACGAGATAAAACCTTTATTTTATGACAGAGAAGAAGTGGGGCACACACTTGTCTGTACGATCAAGTATGAAAATTAAAAAAAATCATGAAATTAAATCAAATTGCATCATATTTACAGTCTATACTTCTCTGCGTTCCCCTGCGCACCCATTACTCTTGTTTGAATTACTCGCGAACCCGTGATCGCATAGATATGGCAAGCATGTCAGATGAAAGAGGAGAAACAGGGCTATCCATTGGTACCATGGATATCGATCTTCCTGGCTTATACAAACAGACGAAGTGACTGCAAAATATTAACGTCATGTACACAAACCAACGCTGCACACCCATTACTCTCGGAGTAATTACTCGTGGACCCGTGATCGGATATATATGCCACGTATGTTAGATGAAAGAGGAGACACTGAGCTATCATTTGATACCAAATACATCCTTCTGGGTTATAAAACAGACGAAGTGACAGCAAAATAATAACTTCATATAGCTGGACTTACCCCACGTTTTTGTCTGTTTTTATGGCAAAGCATGTTTATAATCCAACGCTATCGTGTGTTTCTCTATGGCAAAACATGTTCATAATCCGGTTTTGAGATCCTAGCAAATTCCTGCATGGCATCCAATTCAAGGCTCACATTGCATCCCAATTTGTTCAACAAAGAAACACCTTTTTTGCCTTTACTTTGTTCATGGCAATGCAGTAAAAAGTTGAGAATCATCATGTGTGCATACACCATAGTCACACATGCTAACAGGCAAACTTGGGTCAAGTCAGGTCAGATCAGTTTGTGTCACAGATATGGAGTGCAGAATGGTCATTTTTCATCGCTAAATAAAAAATGGCATTTATTTCTGTAAATCACACACCACATATTTCTGCAAATTGCTCAGCCCCAGAGTATCCCTCCAACATGGCAATTATATTGCCCATTTCAGGACAGTCTGCCCTACACACACATGAAATGCATGTAGAGCTATGAGCTTGCTGTGGTGAGATACAGGTCAAAATATAAGAATCTTTATAATATGATTTTTATATTTTAATTATTTAAAAATCAAAATAAAATCAATGCTAGTACTAATACATGAAATGATTGCAGATCTGGATAGCCTAGACTCTGCTGAAAAAAACAATATATAATATGTGTGTGTGGCACTTACAATGACCAGAATAAATCCTTATGAATAAAGGTAGTGAAAATGCGCTAAAAACAGCTTAGGGTTCTAAGGGTTAAGTAGCTTTTTTGCTAGGCCCAGCGAAGGCTGGCAATGTGGAATATTCCGCTGGTTGGTGCACAAGTGTTCAGATTGGCTGTCTATCCGTCTTTTAGGAGGATTTTCCACACAACTTCGATAGCCTAGTCAGTAGGTCTCTTAGCTGTCCACTTTCATCAGGCCATATATAGCCTAGGCTACATAATATTTTATATTTTTTATGTAGAAAATTATACATTTATTTCTGTAATTATACACGGGTTTCTCGTTTACCAAAAACTAGATGCACGTGCAGCCATGGGGCAGAAGACGCTTGGTGGCCGTCCACAACGTTATAAACTTAACCTAAATAGTCGGCTGCTCTACAATATAAAAAGTTTCAATTTTTTTTTTCCTTTTGTAAATGCATGTACAACACATTTGGCATCAAATGGAACAAAGCCACTAGAACATAATATCAAGTTGTTGTTAGTGATACATTAGCTTACCAATTTTACTCACTCTACAGTCTGTACAGAAACATTCTAGCATCACCGACATGTTTAAGTCCACACATTCTAACAGTGAAGCTACACCAGGCGCCTAACTAAAGCGTTACGTTCGCATAGCGTCTGCTGCAACAATTAGCTGCCACTATAATCAATGGAGGTAGCTACACCAGACGTGATAGTGGCGCGTACGTTCGAAAAAAATAGACCATTCATTTAAAATTAATTTTACGCGTTGCGAACGGAACGCTTCAGTTACGCGCCTGGTGTAGCTCATACCTAAGGCAAGATCCAATGGATGGGGCCTAGAAGAGATTTTCAAGATGACTTAAAGTATGATTCATTTCCTCAACACTTTGCTTATCACTCAAAAAACTGAATAGTTTCCTTAACCTGTATCTCATGTACAGCAGAATGCATAACAGGAACCACTGTATCAAAATCTACCGCCAAATCATTACTTCTGTGTTCACTACAGTTATTTTCCAAAACATGAACATTATTAAACGCTATACTCATGTAACCTTTCCAAATGTTTTCTAAAAGCCAAATGTCCCTGAAACACCCAGTCTCACCACACTTTAACCTGAGTGTTCTACCGGGACACAGCCCATGTGGCGATTCTGCTACCTGGATCCTTTTTTGCAGTTCGATGCTGGAGGAAGAAAGACCTTTACTCTGTTTAATAGTCTTCTCTTTGAACATAGTTGACCACCTCTCAAGAAGGTTCGCTGAAATCTCACCAAACAGTAACACAGTCTTGCTCAATCTGATGCCATTACATCCACGAATCGAGAGAATGTTGCAAGCATATGAGGTGATTGAGGGTCATGGACCATTTTTTTCTGACGATAATCAAACGTTCACCTTCAGCCGCACAACTTCTTCATCAGAAGAATGCTTCATTTGAGATACCGCCTCTCTCAGCTGTTCTTCATTCAGGACTGGCTCGGGCACATCTTCAGAAGCTCGTCCTCCATTATGTTCATTGTGTGCTGGACTTTGTGGCTCCTGAGGCTTTCCTCTGAATTGTTTTAATGCGTCAGGCCAGGTACCCTGATCCGCTGGCTGGATCATAGAAATGTTCCTATAAAACAGTGTAAAGTAGGGTGAGTTTCAGCATTAAGGGGAAATCCAGCGATTTTCCAAATAGATCTCCATTTCTTGGGTCACCGAGTATGTAAAACGAAAACAATCGGTTTCACATAGCTCGAGTTGCTACAGCCAGCAGCTAAAGCGACTGTGCAGCTACAGCGCTACACTCTGGGGTCATGAACATTGGGGCTCAGGAACATGCCCCTAGAGTGTAGCGCAGTAGCTTCCTGGCTGCAGCATCTCGAGCTAAGTGAATCCGATTGTTTTTTTGTTTTGTTTTTTTCCCCTGTAACGACAGTTCTCGGTGACCTTGAGAAATGGAGATCAATGTGAAATTCAGTGCACTGTAAACAATGTATTTGATCTTAAACAGATTCATTACAATTTGTATGCAGAAATACTTATGAAATGGTTTCATTTCAAGTTCAATCATTTAAAAGAGACAAATAATACTGTTCATCTGGTGGTTGAGATGCTGGGATTTAAAGTCAAAAGTCAAGCACAGCATGACAAATCCACACACTCACATCTGTGCAAAATTATCTTTTTATATAGCTTTTGGTCATAGGCCTTTTTCAGGATTCCTGTTGAGGGTCTATGACTGAAATCTAGAATAAAAAGATCATTTTGCACAGATCTGAGTGTGTGGAATTTTTTTGAAGAAAAAAAAATACCTCAGTGTGGGTTTCAGTTTAGGTTACCTTTGTGTTAATGGGCAGCATAAAGATTTTACCAATATTTAACTAGGGAAAAAATGCCACTTACTCACTCTACCCCATCATCTCCCTTGGGCTTATTTGGAGACAAGGCAGTGGTGTCATCTGAATCACATAATGCATCTACTACAAAGCAGAGGACAGAATAAATCAGTAATATAGTCATGTCCAGTACCTGTGACGGCTGTATGTCATGTAGTCTTTGATGGCTGAGATTTTTAAACACTAAATAAGCTCAAAGACGGACATAATCAACATCCACAAACCCCACAGAGTGGAATTCCATCAAAACAATGTGTTGCAACAGCTGTTGATATATTCACAAAACTTACGTACCAAGTTTTAACTACATTCCATATTACAACTCACCATCATCTTCTGCAGGCTTCAGCTTTAATACACCACAATTTGGATCCTTCACCACATCTTCAGACACATAGTTGTCAATCTTCTGTACCAAACTCATCATACATTTTAGCCCAGCTTGGTGTTTGGCTTCAATATCAAATTTCATGAACACTAAAATAAAAATTAACATAACATTACAAAAAAAAAAACTGACAATAGACTTAAACAATGCAACAATTGAATAAATCAGTACCTTGGTTAAAGAAATCCTCTAGAGTGGCATCAGTTTCCACCATTTTAATGTATCTGGTCTGCCTGGTATTTAACTTTCACCAACATCCTGAGAAAACATAAAATCAAACATTCAGACAAAATCAACACTACTTTTAAAACACTTTCTTAAAAAAAAAAAAAAAACAGGTAACAACTATCTCCGTGACACTGACTAAACTAGTAAATGTGGCACGTGCACCTGTTGGCACTTTGCACTGAACACGTGTCTTCTATGCTATCAATGATGCACATTCAGCAATCAACACATGTATGTCCTTGATAGTAAATGAATGCAGCTAGTTTTGAAATGACTAACTTGTTAAGGCCAAATTCATGCTTATGGATGCCTGTTTTACGTGAAACAAGCTTTTTGGTAGAGCATGAACTTTAAGCTAATTTGTCCTATTAATGACCGTTAATGTTAAGTAGCTAACAACAGTAACTGTTACCTCATTAAGCTAACCATAGCCTTTATTTGATATCTGATTTGCATTATGCTAAGCTGCCAATGAGAGCTACGTTGGCTGATAGGCTAACCAAGTCAATGTTGACCATTAAAGACGATTATACTGGTATCATATTTGGTTGAGTAAATATTAACATGATAAAAAAAAAAAAACGTATAGCATTGTACAATACAGGAGCACGAATTGACATGTAGCTCATGTCACACAGAGGTAACGTTAACGTTCATGTTAACTTTCAACCTTCGTTAGCAGTTAACTTAACGTTAACGTTAGCCCCTGAAGGTCAACACATTTCAGAATGATATCTTGACCATACATTTACGTTAAGTTACACTGCTCTTTCGCGTCACCGCTTATCGTTTATCATTTTCGAGGCATACTACGGAACATGTGAAATAAATCTCTAGTAAGTGTATTTTAGATGAACATCTACTCACCTTCAACTGCACTTCAGAGAGATTCTTCTAACCAGGCTCCGTCGCGTCGCTGCATTCTCTCAAATGGAAGGAAGTGGGTGATAGGCTACTAACGTTCGTCTCTGACGTGAGATGCCAGAGGGCACGTTCCGCCAGTTAGTAATTTGTCTGAGCCCTTACACACTTGCATGTAACAAACATACAATAATAATAATTATTATTATTATTATAATGTTTGTTCGCTTTGACTATTCTTTGTGAACAGCTATAGGCTTGATAACAGAGACTCCGTTTATAGCCTGGTTTATGGGTGATAGCTTAGCAGTATTTGCCTATTTTACTGTAGCACATGCTAGCCTACAAACTTGCAAGTAATTTTTTAGTAGCCTAGTCCAGAAATAAATCTTAAAGCTACCGAATGACTTTGGAATAAACCAGAAGAAAACACTTGATTTTTTATGAATAATATCCAAATAATAATTAGGCAAACATCTCCCAAGAAATTTCTAAAATAGCGTCCAAATGAGAAAATGGGGTGGATGATTAACTCTTGTGATTTTAACTCTGTTTTTTAACTAATATGCTAGAGTACATTTTACTCCAACTGTAGTAAATGTAACTCTATTAGAGTCAATAACAGTCTATTCTGTCATTTTAACTCTTGGAATTTTACTGTGCACTGCTTTCTGCCTCTTAGTTGCGCACACATGTTTTCATGACGTTGCATAGAAATCCATGTATACACCCAGGTAAAAAAAAACCTATTAAAAGTATACTTTTTGAAAGTGTACTAAGTACAGTTTGTACTTTTTTCGTCAAATCCAAGTGTAATTAAGTGTATTGAATTATGTATTAAGTTCAACTTAATACCAACTTGACTATACTTTGAGTGTAATTAGTGTGCTAAAATGGAACAACTTTTTTCAAACTTTAAGTGTTCTTAAGTGCATTATACAAAAAGAGATTTTATGAGCATTCGAAACACAGTCGCAGTACAATTTTGTAACATCCCAAGTGTATTGGAAATGTACTTAAAAGGCATTACAGTATAACTAATAATAGTGTAGTAGTGTATTTTGAATACACTCTTATCATCCTCATTTCTATTCATTTGGCATGCTTCTGTAATATTTTAAATTAACTTCAAATGTACTTCCTGACTACAATAAGTGCCTTGAAAGTTTGCAGTTATGTTAATAAAAGTATAGTCTTAAGATACTTTAAGCATTATAAAGGCATGCAATTTAAGTATAATATTAGTGTGATTTAAAATTGTACTATTAGTACTCTCCTACCTATTCTGTCACATGACAAATTACACTTTGATTATGAGAAAAACATTTTATTGACATGAATGAAAACAAAATATAATATTCATCCATAACAAAAGTAAAACATTTTTCTGAAAGTTATGGATCTCTTGAGCATATCTTTTTAAGTTGGATGTGGTAACGCGATAAAACATGCATTTGGGCGTATTATATTATTTCACATGCATAGATTTTTCGAGTGGCTGTTTGGAGCGCTGGTCAGATTCCTCCTCGCTTGCAGCATTTTCTTCCATGCTTGGGGAGCAGTTTCCTCTGAGTGCGCACGCGCAGAGAGAATTTGCGCGCACACATTTAATATCTATGTGTGTGAAATAATATATAATATACACCCGAATGCATGTTTCATCGTGCAAGTGCTTTTTGCCACTATTGTGTCGCGATACTCTACAGCCTCATTGGTAGACCATCAATTTAAAATGCAGATTTCATGAAAAACAAAAGTTGTTTACCCTCCTAGGTGAGAGAATTTGCCCTCTAAGCTTGAAATTGTTTACTGGACACCCAGCCTACAAGCCAACAACTTAACAGTCTAACATGGCTAAATTTGTAATGCATGATCATTTATTGCTTATTTGTTTGCAAAGTCTTCTGGCCCAGAAAGAAAACCATGGTGGTTACGGATCATGGCTGAGGAGGAAAGGTACAGCTGGTAGAGTTGTGCAGTGAGTGAACTTCCCTCCCAACACTGAGATGTGGTGGCAAAAGCTGTGGTAGCTAGCTTCCTTACTAGCACACCATCTTCCAGTCCAAGATGCATGAAGTTTTCGGTAGCAACCCGGGGCTGGACAGCAGTCAAATGCATTGACCTTGGTATTAGAGAATTTGTCTCTGTTGGGCCATCCTTAAAAATATTTTTGTTTGCAGTAACAGCCAAAAAAAAAAAAAATGGGTCGGTAGGTAGGTCAATATTTTTTTTTTCAAGATTCAAAGTAAAAAAAAAAGTTCAATTTTGGTCATGGTGATTACGTAGGAATGAATTTACACAAATGTGCATATCGTGACGTAACTGACTGGGTCTTCAACCCGTGCCTTCAGGCGCACCATTGCAAACATCATTCTGATGCAGGTTATATAGACCAGCCTTTCTCAAACTTCTTTGACCTGAGGCCCGGTCATGGCAGACTTTTGGGTCATAGGGCTCATCTACATGTACCCAGAAAGAAGGCTACAATAGCTCTTGGCCACGTTATATTGAAATTTGACTATACAATACTCAATGCTATACAGTATATTATACAGTCTCTGCTCTGTTTCTAAGGAAGTTCCAAAAAACAACGTCGTTCTATTAAGTTTCGTTAAATAAATAAATAGCCTTCCAACAGGTTGAAGCGGAGCTTTGATACCAACGTTATCGATTAGTTTCAGTTTCTCTCGCGCAGACGCGCATTGAATGAATGCTCATACCACCACTTAATTGTAGGGCTCCATGTTTAATGACATCGATAGCAGAAACGTTTGTTTTCTTTTTTCGTCGATCCGCGGTTTCTTGATCAACTGCGCAGCAAATTATCAGATGAAGCATCGGGCCTAATTTCACTCCACGACTCCGCGAACCAGCAGTCTCCATGTTGCGGACCCATATTTCGAGAAATGCTGAATAGACCACAACCAATTTCAATACTCCGACACGGTCACCGCTAGACTAGGGGGAGAAGGGATGAGAAAAGATCTGGCCACAGTTCTTCCAGAACTTCGTGCCAAGTAAAAGCGTTATCAGTTTGTGTGAATGAAACGAAGCGTAGGCCATAGTGTGACATGCGTAAAACCAATGGTGTAGAGATGACTCAAAGTGAGCCACGTTTGCATGTAGGCAATTTATATTCACAATACTTGGGCCTACTAAAAGAAATATTATTTTATTGCATTTGTATTGGTTGTTTAGAGTAAAAAAAACAATCGGTCGGTATTAACGCAAGTTTACAACCGGCAAGTCGGTCGGACTAAAAGGGGGAAAAAAAATAATATTTGGGTCGGTTCTAAATTGACAGGGTCGGTCGGGTTACGGCAAACGAAAATATTTTTAAGGATGGCCTTGTCTGTGAACAGAAAGAAGATGGACAACATTTTACAAGATAAACAATATTTTACACAGAAATCCATTGGCAATGATGAGATTAATACAGATTATCTGTACCTATTTGACATTTACTTTTTATGGGTCAAATTGGTATTGACACCATCTGTTTGCCATCCTGGTATGGGTAGACCTGGCCAGGTAGTCTTTCCTTAAAGTGTTGTGCACCTTGGCACCGATATGAGTGCAACCACCCTGTTTTCTGCATTTGATTACCTTAGATTCCTTTGTTTCCAATACACCCGTATTATCGTAATCGGGTGAAATGGCATTTTAAATGGGAGTCGTAGGGGCACTAGCCTACTATTTTGATGCATGAATCAAAATTATCATGTATCAAAATAGTTCTGCCCCTACGACTCCCATTCAAAATGGCATTTGACCCAGAAACGACAATACAGTCAAGCTTAATGGTGGCGCTTCTGACTTAATTATGCTTTCAAACGAAAGTTTGACTCAGGTTAAGGTGACCAGACGTCCCGGTTTAACCGGGACAGTCCCGATTCTGAGATGCGTGTCCCGAGTCCCGACAAAAGTCTGTCGGGACGCTAAAATGTCCCGGTTTACACCAACTACTATTAAAGTGTCCCGGTTGTCAGAGATTACATAGCCGACATGGTATTATTATAGCCCGATCATTAACCCTTTAGGCGCCAGAGGTTTTTTTCCGAAACGATCAATTTTGACATCTTCATTTCAAAAGGCTATATCTTAAAAGTGATAAGAGATAGAGACTTTCTGTAAATTAGAGAAATATTAAGGATGACCCAAAGTGTATGTAGAGATTAAATGTTTATATCTAATTAGCATATTATGACGTCATATGGTGGCGGCCATCTTGGATTATAGAATTTTCATGAAAAGTTGCATGTTTGAATGATAAATGCACCACTTCTTTCCCCCCAAAATGTCCCTCACCTTCTGAATGCTATATTGCACAATACTGAATGCTCAGGTAAATAGTAAGTAGTGAACAAACTGTGTAAATCATTACTAATAAATGGCAGAAACAAACCAAATGCATGTAGCGGTAGACTGGCCTTTTGCTGTAGAGATTTTCCATTTACTACATACAGTAGGCACTCTGATTCCATGTATGGGGCACATATATATTATTCAGATGACACACAAACACAAGTAGACAAGACCTGTTTAGTTCAAAAGCTCATTTGCCACGGCAAGGCACAGATCAGGAGTGAGATGACGAGACAAGACAAGAGACAATGTTAGTATTTTTTTTCTTTTTGTTGATGTTTTTTTGTTTTTTTTCTTAGCTGACAAAGACACACACATCACAAGGACATGAACACACAAAAAGGAACACATAGTGTACTGTATGTCCTAAATGATCAGGGAAGTAGATAGCAAATCAACAGTGTAAATCATTACTAAATGGCTGACTTTTTTTTTTTTATGTAGCAGGCCTTTTGCTGTAGAGATAATGACTCCCTATCCCTATCCATGCAGGGCCGGCATTCCCATCATCTTGTGATAGACTATGCATGACCTAATGTGTGTGTGTGTGTGTGTGTGGGAGAGGGAGAGGGAGAGAGCGTGTCACCACCTCCACCATGCGAGCAGCATGGCCAGATCTGCCTCGCGCGCGCCGAGTGGAGAGAATTTGCGCAGGTCGGACTAGGCCTACTGTCATTCTCATTGCGACTCCCCACACTGCCACTACGTTCCCCCCTAACTGTCCTATGAGCACTTCGACCTCGTCTAACATACCCAGTGGCATTAGACAAAGGCTCCACCACGTTACTGTCGCCGCGATTGTGGAGAGGCACACGTTCAGAAGACAGAAGCTAGCGCTATGGATATTAGGCTACCTCCAGCCTCGTTCGCCACACCACTAACACCCTGCTAACTTCCCGATGAACACTCCGAACCTGTGAAACATTATTCCCACCAGTGACATTGGGCAAACGATTCAACGTTTGTGCTTGGTGTAAGCTAAACTATGGAGTAAACTCTCACTTTGTCCAGCTGCATCATTGCAAGGCAGGGACGCATCTGAAGCCTCACTAAACGAATCACCGTCATTTTCTGAAGGCAGATATTCCCCTTCAGAATCAGGGTCCGCGAATAGAAGACCCAACACTTCATTTCAGGTAAACTTTTTTGATGCCATTAGACGATAATCTAATGCAAATACTCGCTGACGTTGACAATATCGCTCTGACAAAGTGGCTCACACGCACACTAGCTCCGGTATTTCATACACTGATTCAATGCGCTGTAGCTAGAAAGTTTTGTTTAAAGCGTGTCCTTTTTTCGACTCGGGGATGACGTATGACATGTCTGCCATCTAGTGGAGTGGAAGTCGAACGAAATATGACACCCTATTTGACTAAATCGGCCGTTTTATTCAGTACCGCATCTTGTCGACTATAGTCGCCTGTGGCGCCTAGAGGGTTAACTAAACCCATGTAGAAAGACTAGCCTAAAGCGTCAGGCGTATGATTTCGATAATGTGTGTGTGCGTGCGTGTGTCAGTCTGCATAATCTTTGCAACCAACGTTACAATGTATCCGTAAACATTGTTGCAATACCTCTTCATATCTGCCTCGTTTTAATGGTTAGGCTAGGCTATGCTACGACAATGTTGAAGAGAAAGTCATCATTCTCAAAATGAGTTAAATGTTTTCATGCATGTCTGGATAACGGGTGAGCATTGTTTAGGAGACAAACAAATGACTTTGCACTCGTGTTTAGGCATAGTACAGGACCTTTTTCTCTGACTGAAAGTTGCGCAAAACTTGTGCGTTTACATAACGATATTTAATTATCTCGGAGACGAGACCCCCCCGCACCCCCTAGAACGTTCGGGCTTAAAGAAAAAATGTCTGTTTCTGCCTGAGCTGCCTCATGTTCACGTTAAACACGGTCACGCACAAAGTGTCCCGGTTTTAGTTCCGACAAATCTGGTCACCCTAACTCAGGTACATTCACAAAAAGACCCTAGGTTGCATTTTGGCTTGAGTTATGCTTTAAGAGTAATGGGACAAGGTCCTGGATAAAGAAAATATTTACCTTTACTGCTGATTATTTGAGGCGTTCAGACATCTCGGTTTCAAAACTGTCCAGGAACACCTGTAAAAACATAGTTAGGCTACAGAACTAGGTAAATTACAAACACTACCATGAAATGAACTTGAATGCTCTGTTAAACACAAATAATTTAAAAAATCAAAATCTATCGCATAAACCAAGGCATAATATCAATCATGTAGCCTAAGCTTCATAGCACTAACTTAGTAGAACACCAGGTTTAATTCCCCCTCTAATATCAATGGTGGAAAAAAACGTTCTACTTAATAAAATGCATGTAATTTGTCCTGTAGACTCATTTTAAAAGATGTCTCCACGATTAAAGAAAAAAACAGCTACAATGTCATTAGCATGCCTAATGAATGTGAAGTGTGACTAGCCTAGCACCATCCTCCTTTCTGTGAGTTAACTTAGCCTACAGTACACCACACATAATATTAAAGAACATTGGTGAACTTTAGGCAAACGTTGCTTAATAAAGAACACACTTTCTTCCATCATAGTTTGTCTAACGTTAGTGCTAGCCAACGCTTGTCAATAATCCCACAAACACAAAGCAGGCTAATGTAGTTTTCTTCTTGATAGGGATCTGGTCGACGTTTATGACGTTAACGTTAGCTAAATTAGCTAACGTGATCTGGCATTGCTAGCTTGTACTAGCAAGGATAAAAACAAACTCTTGAAAGATTGCTAAGCCATCAAATTAACTTCTCCAAAGACTACCGAAGGTCATAAAGAGTAAGCTACATCAGAATCATTTAACAATATGCTATGGGACTCACCTGATAACAAATAACTTGGCACTTTAGATCCAACTGGCTTCAGCCCTTGTTATCTCATTTGACGAGTCCTTCTGGCTCTGTAGGACCAACGTCTCTGGCATGACTAGAATTTATGGTATCTTTAATTTGGACAAACCTGTAACCTTATACGTATGCATTTTCTGATCTCTACAGTCCATCTGTCTTGCAAACAAAGTTACAAGCATAGACTGTATAAAATAACGTTAATGTTTGCTCACACCACGTTTTGCTCGAAAGCTGCACAGATCCGCCCACTCCATTTCAAATTCAAACAGCCATGTTATTGGTCAACTGGACTGCCTATACATTTAACTGTGTTGCCTATAAATTTAACAAAATGCCACATTCATCCTCTCACAACCTCTACTACATCACAAACAAAATAGGCTACTACCTTACTAAGACACAAAATCAACAAAAGAAAAAATATTATTTGATGACCAAAACTGATAGATCAGTGTGTCTAGGCTAGGTTATTGCACATTGCCATCCATGCGGCCATATCAGGCCTAAAAGCTACACACATTAGTATTTTATTAAAGGTGAGATGACTATGAAACTATACAAACAATGTATTAGGCCTACCAAAAAAATATACTTTCCATAAGTACACTATATTACAACTCTAAGTATTAGCAATTTAATACACTTAAACTAAATACACTTCTTCACCATTTAAAATACACTAACAACAAAGTACACTTTTAAAAAGTACATTACAAAAACACTTTGAATATTGCACAATAAGTATATTTAATTTTAGTACACTGAAGTTGAACTTAATAACATCTACTTTGAAGTATACTTTCTAAAAGTACACATTAAACATACTTCACATAAAGTACTCTTGTCTCTCTCTCTTAAATGCCCTCTGATTGGTGGAAAGGCCGTTATGGTCATAGTTTGAAACTTTCTCACGAAAAATATTGACAAAGATGGCGGAGTCTTTTACTGCCTATGGCGAAAATCTTAATGTGATTAAAAACTTTCTTGACGAATATTGGTACTTGTATCAACAAGGATTGGGGTTTATACATCACACAAACTTAGTCAGGGCCAATACACTATCAAATAGACCACTGTAAATGTTAGTTTAAACACTCAAACTTTTCAGGTAGCCGGCTAACCTTTAGCATTTCCGACATTGTATGTCATTACATAATGCAGCTAACATTAGCCTACATGCTGCAACACAGGTATGAAATATATTATGTTTTAGTGAGTGTCCAAAGCCACTTTAAATCGGGTCACATTATTGACTGTTGTGTGTCCGAGAGTCAGTTTGTGGGTTTTGTAAGGGCCAGCGTGAGGGACAAGACCTACAAAGTTGTGGTGAGTTAAGCAGGGAGGTTGGTAACGTTAATGCTGCTAGCAGTGCTAGTTAACATTAGCTAGGCTACTGTAGCCTTCATACTGTATGATTCATATCAATCATTAACCCTGGAAAACTTCGTGCATTTAATGAACATTTTGTGTAATAATTCACGACAAATTAATAAACTGAATATGGTGGTCCAAGAGCAGACCATGCACCAGTCCATGCATCAGTCCGACTGAGCAGTGATGACAGCATAGGATGAGTCAGGTAACGTTACAAAGCACTGCCGTTAACGTTAACCGCTTTCACACACACGCGATATAAAATACACGATGATAAATATAAAATTCAATATCAAAACACTATTATTTACACGATTACTCCTGAAATAACTGCTATTAACTGCACAATCACTATATGAAAATCACTGTTTGGAGGAAAGGGTTTGCGTGCTGTCGCCAGTTGGAAATGGCAAAATAAATCGCGCCGATTTTGCCTATATTATTCAGTGAGGCGCGGTGGTTTATGGGATGAGTAGTTCCTTCGCTCGGAAATGAAAATATGTACACAGTCTTGTACCTTTTTTTGGATTTTCTCTTCGTTTTTTCACTCGAAATGATATGTTGTAAGCTTATGAGTTATGCCGTAGCTGGTTAGCCTAAGTCATGCTGTAAAACTCTTTAGATACAGATTTTTCCAAACGTCAATGGGACAAATGAATGGGAATCTTACATCCGGCACCTAACCGCATTTTGGCTGTGGGCGGGACTGTGCAGCTCTATTAGAGTGGACGTGTAGAAATTGAAGACACAAGTACTGTGCTTAATTTCATGGAAATGGTATTGCAAGTAATGTGTTTTGTTTTTGTGCACTATCAAACTGCTTTGTCATGCTTTGTGCACTGACATTCTTCCAAAACCATTCATACCCATGCTAAATTATGGAAATATAAAAGTTGAATTGTATTGAAAAGGACCATGTATGGTCATGTAGTATATTTGAGCACTGAAACCTCTTTTTTTTTACATTTTAGAGAGGGAGGCAACACTCGAAAGCTACATCAAGGACACCGGAGGAAGGACCAGAAGACCTGAGACCTAGACGACCCAAGCCCAACCCGTAGTATGCTTCACTGACAAATGTTGATGTTGATGCTTCATCATCACATAGACCAAAGGTAATCAAAAAATTAATGTTTACTTATGAATATAACTTTTTTGTTAAAGGTCTATTTTCGAATGCAGAACATAACCTTTTGTTTCTGAGAATTTATACATTTGTTTGAGTAGTTTTGATCTTTTGAATGACAAGAAATTAGCTTCAAGCTACTGGGGACACAAAGTGAACTGAAATACCTTTCCAACCATCCAACCATATCGTTCTATGATGGTTGGTACAGCTTCCCTACAGTCTCAGATAGCAGTCTCAGATGGGAGTGGGAATATCCCAGGACATTACATATTACGCGAGTATACCCTTTACCAACGCCACTCTCATTCATGCTGTATATTCTGTTCACTTGCAGGTTTCAGAGAAGGCTGGTAGAGCTCTCTATGAGTGTGAGCTGTGGGAGATAACCCAGAACTGACAACCACCTAAAGAAGAGGTGGCGATAATGGCTCTCCAAGAGGAGGTTGTGAGTCTGAAGGCTTTTATTCAACAAGGTTTGTAGAGTGTTTTCATACAGATGTGAACTTTTACATTAAAATGTACATGTTTAACTTTAATGAAATAGCAGCTTCTTGGTTGTACAAGTTTAGTAAAAATTTGAGGATGAAACTAACTTTTCCTTTCAGTGTGTATCTGTGTGCTTCTCTCTTCTGTGTATATGATATATTAGTTGTGTTGTCTCATTTAAAAGTGTTAGGCTGTCTGTGTGGACTGCTTCACATTTTCGCCTCACCATCATAGATCTTTTCTGTGTTAGTAAACTGTAACTATTTGAGGTCCTAATTGATTGTGCTATTTTTTAGGAGGCACTTAGAGGGAATGCCTGGACCCTGAGAGGACTAAGACAATAATTGGTGAGTTTATTTTATTTGTATGTCTTTCTCTCCAACTCACTTTGTATTTATCTCCAATTATCGTGATAACACAACAGTGTTTCTGCACTTTAGCATCTGTATTTGTGTCACTAATATTTTGCATGTTCTATTTGTATATGTTCTGTCTTATTCAGAGGCCACCCTGAAGCAGTTTCCAGGCCAGACACTCACTCCAGATTGCTGGGCCAGGCAATAAATGCCAAAGTGACAGAACTGAGATTCCATAACAAAAACAAAGATTTTCAATAAAATAGAATAAAAGATAACAGAAGTGTTGTGTGTTTCTTCCTCTTTATACTGATACTATGGTTGATTGTAAGTAAACACAATAGTGAAATATTTATTGATCAATGCGGAAAATATCAAACCATAGTAGAATATGAACATTATTAGAGAAATATGTCTGAAATATATAGATCATGTGATCAGAATCGTCATCAAGGGTCATGTGATCATGCTTCTTAGTGTCATATATTTAAATATATTTAATTATATGCATAAAATATAAGAAAGTGGCCAATATTGAATATTTACTTATATTTTGAAATATATTGATACATACATGGAAATATATGTATTTAAAGGAGATTTCCGGTGTGATATTGACCTAAAGTGTATTGAAACATGATACCGAGTGTGAACGTATGTCTCATAGCCCATCTCGGCTTGTCCCCTGCACTCCAAAATCTGGCGCTAGTTAGCCGATGCTACCAACAGCTTTTTCAATAGTGGTGCTTCGGCATCGGGCTAGCCATGGTGCCCTAACTGGTGAAATACAGTATTAACCTAAGTATGTCATCATATGGCCAACTATAAAGATGTAATCTGCCTGTTCTCAGGGATGGGTAGTATTTCTGAAACATGTAATATGTATTTCAAATACAAAATAGTATTTTGTCATTTGTATTTTATTGGGTTGAAGGAAATGGCTCTGTATTTTGTATCAAAATACTTTATTGGTGTGTATTTTTGTATTTTAAAAATACTGCAAAATACTATATGTGAAAAACACTAAAAAAGTAGATACTACACACAGGTGTAATGAATAATTGGTAATTAGGCAACAATGGTTTATGTTTATCGCAATCAGCTAATTCAGTGACGGCTATTGCTGAAGCATCAGCTCTGGTCTGAAGTATAAGTAAGTATAAGTATAAGTATACTGTATATACTCTTTTGATCCCGTGAGGGAAATTTGGTCTCTGCATTTATCCCAATCCGTGAAACACACTCAGCACACAGTGAACACACAGTGAGGTGAAGCACATATTAATCCCGGCGCAGTGAGCTGCCTGCAACAACAGTGGCGCTCGGGGAGCAGTGAGGGGTTAGGTGCCTTGCTCAAGGGCACTTCAGCCATGCCTACTGGTCGGGGTTCAAACCGGCAACCCTCCGGTTACAAGTCCGAAGAGCTAACCAGTAGGCCACGGCTGCCCTGAAGCACTGGTGTGAAGTCGTACGCAAGTAAAGATGAGCAAGTTTACATGTGCAACTTCACATAAGGACACCGACAAAGGTAACAATGTCCTATTGTCGCATGCCAATCTTTAACAGAAAAAATGTCAGATATCTCAATGAACCACAATGACATCAAGAGATAGTAAGGTGTTGAGTGTGTTTGAATTCCCTTCCTTGTAGCATCCTTATCTGCATTCCACAGTGGGGAGAAGTTCACCTTGTTTAATTAAATAACAATTATATTTCCTTATTAGCTGCATACTTGAGGTTGGAGATATTAAGGCACGTCAAGTTTCTCACATACTGGAACTTCAAGATACATAGCCTTATGATTTTCTTATTCAGTTCTGCACTGGACTTGAATTACGAAATTCGGCACAGATACACAATTATGATTTTGGCCTATTGATTACGTTGCACATTATGGCAAGGGGCCATGCCGCTCGTTATACGTTTTCCAAAGTATTCTGTATGTAGCAATACAATAAAAATACATGAATACATTTAGATAAAAAAAACAATAATTTCATGAAATACAGCTTGTTCAGGAGTCTCGAAGCTCGAGTCCGACGAGTCAAGTCTGAAGTCTT
Source organism: Alosa sapidissima (assembly GCF_018492685.1). NCBI lineage: Eukaryota > Metazoa > Chordata > Actinopteri > Clupeiformes > Clupeidae > Alosa > Alosa sapidissima. The sequence goes on from NC_055965.1 coordinate 11,044,172, forward strand.
TTGAGTGGAGTCGCAAGTCAAGTCTGAAGTCATTGTTTTTGCCACCTCATTGTTTTAGGCTAGTGAAAAATAGTTTTCGCAAGTGCAAGGATATGTGGATTCAATTCATCATGTTTGCTATGTCATTAGATCAAATAAATGTTCAAAAAACTCAAAAAGTCAAAGAAAAGCTTTATGGGATGAAATATCTGGTGTCTCGCAATGTTAATTTCTATGGAAATGCACCTAGTTTATCTTTTATTTCTTTGCATTGTGCAGGCTACATTCACAAATACACTGCAAGATTGGCAACCCAGTGTCTTCTATTCTGTGCTATAGCCTATGCGACTGTCCGTGCGGCACATAGCCTATTCAACATGACTCCTAACTTTGGTTGAAAGATTACAGAAGCTAGGTTTAGCTGTGACAATATCCTGGGTAATCCTAACAGCTAATGTTATTTTACACAGTAAAATCCAAATTTGAAAGCCTGGTCACCAGTTGCCAGTTTGTATGGCTAGTTTGCCTACTTAGACTCTGCATAATGAAAAAGCTTTGTATGTCCCCTTTCTTCTTCTTGGGTGGCATAGCTGATCTACAAACCACAAAAAGGGGCAAACATGTACATGCTGAAGGGCAAAGGGAATATCAAAATGTTTTACTTTGACCTTTTATGGGGTATGTATTGGCAGACAGCCCTGGTAACTTACCGTTGTCGTTGACACACCTGCTCGCTTGACTGCCAGTGCAAAGTAGCCTGTGCATTGGCACTCTCCATGCGTGTAGCGTGTGTGTCAGATAACCCTTCCCCTTCCCCCTCAGTTTTTCAGCCAATCAAATGACGTTTCTAGTACTGTCGTGCTGGCTGTCGGAATGATCAGCAGCACAAATAAGTTCCCTAAAATATTGGTGGGGACAATTTAGTCATCTTAAAATTTTGATTAGGACTAGTCCTTAGCGTCCCACCCTAAATCTACGCCCATGAGTCCAATGTGATCTCTGGGCCTTGATTAATGAGGGTATAGTGTTATCTTAGGGCCTCAAAGGGATTGGTCACTGGCAAATGCATAGGAATGAGTTTTAGTGTATAAAACCAAACACATGAGAGTGTTCAGGAGCTTGGCTTCTCTTCTCTGCCCTGCTCATCTACTCTCACACTCTTTGTCTCTGTCTTCCCTTACCCTTTTCTCTCACTCATTCAACCCAGGTTTGGTTTTGTGTTTACTTGACATCTGTAACATTTAAGCTACTGTGTATTGCATTGTTAAACTGTTCCCTGATCTACCATAAATATAACTCTTGGTGTGCCATGCCCTTGTGTTTAACATTTGGTTTATAACCTGTTTAGTGATATTGTAGGTTGGAGTCTGATTATGTGTGTTGTCTGCAATATTCACAAGTCTAATGCATCTATTACTGTCCCATTAAGTTCTGACACGGCTGAACTTTCCCGTCAGCTGTTTTCCATCGTTGGTAACATTTTGACGGTCTTTACAAAATGTTACCTGTTTGTTCTGTGTGCAAAAGAAACAAAAATAAATAAATCCTGCAAGTCTGAAATGCAAAAGTCCAACTTTTGCCTGAGGTACAAACTCGTTTTTCATCATCAAAACATTGAGTTTCAATTGAGAATCTAAAATAAAAAAATGAAAAGGAAGAAACAGACTTGTTATTTCATTATGTTTATGGATGTAATACAAACAAACAATTAAAAAAATATATTTTTAAAAAAGGAATAAAATACATATATGATTGATCCACACTGACAAAGCATTAGCTGTGACAACAGTTTTCTCGGTGTTGGTGAATTTAATTAAACTTGAGTGGCAGGTGTGTTTAAATTACTTTCCTTGTAGAATCCCTTTCTACATTCCACAGTGGGGAGAAGTTGACCTTGTCTAAATAACAATTCTACTTCCTCATTAGCAGCATACTTGAGGTAAAAGATATTTAGGCACGCCTTTAAGACATGAGAGTGTAGTTGTAAGATGAGATGAGAATGGAGGTCACTACTCTATCCCACCCATATTCTGTTTAGTTATTTACAAATGTACAAACTGTAACTATACTTGTACATAGTCATATCCTACTGCTCTTCATACTGTTATTACTGCTCTGTTTTTCCTAATCTTTATATGTTAAGTGAGTGCTGTATTTTGAGAGCAAGGATTAACCGGAGTCAAATTCCTTGTTTGTTTATGCAAACCTGGCCAATAAAGCTGAACACGTTACATTTATATAGCGCTTTTCTCAGTGGCTTGCACAAACATTTTGGGGGGCACGTGGAACACTTAATTATAAAAAAAAAAATTACACGCACATGTTGAATGAAATTTGACTTGTGCTGCAATTAGTAAATCAATATACAATTAAGACAATAAAGAGACCAAAATGTGTTCATTTATGTTGCCTAACAAAACCTATACAACAGAAAACGTTCGTCTTAACACATATATTTGCAATTGCAAACTCTACCGAAATTATTTGTAGCCTTGTGGTCGTCATTGACTTGGGCTACAGCGTAAAACTTTATCAGGTGACCAGTCGGCTAAAAATGCTTAGTTGTCTGATGCTGTATGAGACATTTTGCTGCACAACAAAATGATTACACATTGGGCTTAGAGGGCAAACTGTACGATTTTACTTGATCTGTAAGACAATAAAGAGACCAAACAATACGAGAGGGAGTTATAGTGGGCTACTGACTGTTGTCATTACATGAATGCAGATGGGCATTTTTCACAGGTAATGGGGGACTTCCCGTTTCTTCTGTCACAAATGAATGTGTTAATACATGTTGCCTAACAAAACATATACAACAGAAAACGTTCTTCTTAACACATAAATTTACAAAATCTACCGAAATTATTTGTATGTAGTCGTCACGTTATCTGTCAGTGATTTGGGCTACAGCGTAAAACTTTATCTAGCTTCATCTAACTAGTTTATCAGGTGACTAGTCGGCAAAAATGCTTGTTTGGGGCTGAATGAGACATTTTACTGCACAACAAAATTATTGCATGTGGGCTTAGAGGGCAAACTGTAAGATTTTGCTTGATCTGTATGTTACCTGGCTGATGGGGCACGGGAGAAGCAGCCTGTCAGCGACCATGCCTGCTATCTGAAGACGCTTACTGAACTGCTGCGCTGCGCATCTGGCGTGCCCTGCGCGTGACCGCGCGAGTTCACGTGACAAAGGAAGAGAGCTAGGCTGGTCGGGTGTGCGCAAGGAGGTGGCTCATTTCGGGGCATTGTTTCAGTCGTTTTTAATGGCTCAGGTTTTCAAAAGATCATTTCAAAACCGACCTCAGTAAAATCTTAATCTGCATTAAATAATATTAATCATAATAATAATAAAAAAAAAAGTTTCAAAAGGGCATTTTCGTTGATAAAGGGCAAACTTCCTAATGCTTTAGCACCACCTAGTGTCTATGTATGCACGCCTATGGCTTTTCTCAACACTCAAAGCACTTCACATGGAAAGGGGGACCTCACTAGCCACCACCAATGTGATACCAACGTGGCTTTTTTAGAATCAAGACCAACCAGTTGCATCAGACATATCTCCTCCCATTTCATGGTAATCTCACCTCAGCATTTGTGATGAACCAGTTGCCAATTTCTAGTGTTGCACATCAGACCCCTTCTATCACAGACTTAGGATTTTGAACAAGGTAAGTTTCAGTGACTGACACTCAAATGCCTGATCTATATATGTGTCAACTGTTGTCAACATACTCTAGGTTAGTTTTATAGTGTTGAAATAATTAATGACATTCATACATACAGTAAATGCGTTTGATATATGCTTTGATGCAATAATTTATAACCGTAACTGACCAATGATACTAATCCCTAATAATGTTCTCCTTAGCTGGTCTGCAGACATGTCGGTGATAATCAGGTATGTATATATTGGCCCTACTGTGCATTGTGCTCAGTGCAAAGTCTTAGATAGATAGAAAACAGAAAAAAAAGACCTTTGTAAATTATTTTTTGTTACTGTTATTAGGGGTCCAAGCAGTGGAACTTTTCAGAAAAGTAAAATATTATTGACATTTTGACAGTACACAAATACACATTCACACAAAAAAGACACACAAACTCACACTCCTGTACAGACACAAAAATATATAATGACACAAACACACACAAAACAATGGGTTTACAGAAAGCTGAGGGCGGCATGAGAGCTTGCAAAAAACAAAACAAAAAAATGTCAGGGCCCTCGGAAGTCTACCAATGAAGTGTGGAGCTACTTTGAGCCTTGTGAATGGTGTAAAACAGGGATTTATTTGAATGGCTAGCCCGATGCCCGAGGCACCCCCATTGAAAACCTGTTGGTAGCACCGGCTAACTAGCTCCAGATTTCAGAGTGCAGGGGACAAGCCGGGATGGGCTATGAGACAAAAGTTCACACTCTGTATCATGTTTCAACACACTTTAGGTCAATATCACACCAAACTTATCCTTTAATCATCTAGCATTTAGGACAACAGAAATTGGAGTATGCCTCGTGTACACGTCAAAAATGACGCACGTCTTCAACACGCACAACTGTGACGGAGGAGTATACCATTTGCTTTAGTCGGTGTTTCAGGACATTGGCGCAGTCTCCGCATCGTCTTGTATTAGTCAAGGAAAAAAAGGTTGTCTCGTCTCGCCTGACGAAATTAACACGAGCTTCTAATAGAAAATGAATTGAATATTAGCGGGTGTTGCTTCTCATGTGAAAACCCCTTAATTTGGAAACTTTAAATACAAAGGAAGAAAAATGAATTAATGTAAAAATAAGTAGCCTAACATAATATTACAGTTTTGTATTTTGAAAAGCTTTCTGTGTCAGCGTCATGAAATATGCACCTCTATGTAGACCTATTTTGTCAACACAGTCCTGCTATTATTATCAAGGCCATAATCATATGCTTTGAGGGGATCATGTTCCTCATGAATATTGGACATATAGGGTCGCAATGATAATCTTTGGACGTATGTCAAGTTTTGTCAAAGTTTTGTCATGGTTCTTGTCAGACAGTGCTGTCCCTGTCCATTGGCAGCTAAAATGTTCTGTCCTGTGTCATAGTAGCATGGATGGGTACACTTTATCTAATAAACCATTAATAAAATTCAAACTTCCACAACTTTTCTTTCAGACATGACCTCAGTCCCTCTGAGATAAATTTCATTAAGGAAAGCCAAACAAAAATACAGGATGCACTGAAAATACATGACATTCACTGTCCTGAGGTGAGCTAACCTGCATGTTTGCATTCATCACTATTCATAGATTAATCAGGAGGGTCTTTAAGTCTTGATAATATTGTGGGCGATTCAAAGTTGATAAAAGTGAAACAGCATTTCTACGGTCATAAATATATATTTCAGACCAATCATGATAATATGATTACAAAGGAATCATTCAAATATATTTTTCAATTGAAATCTGCTCCGACACTATGTGTTCCTTCCCAGAACAATGTTCCTCGTGTGGCACTGTTGGGTTCTGGGGGTGGCCAAAGGGCCCACATCGGCTTCCTTGGTGTTATACGGCAGTTGGGAAAAGAAGATCTCCTAGACTGCATGCTCTATGTGGCCGGAGTCTCTGGATCCACGTGGTCAGTATCTGTTTATGGTATTTGACAAATGCTTTTGTTGAAAAACATTACATGGAAAATAAGTGAAGCACTATGTATAATAGCAAAATAAGTGAAGCACTATGTATAATAGCAAAATAATCATGACAACATCAAACTATCAGATTAAAGAGCTGAATATCTTTGTCCCTCAAAAGTACACATTCAGAAGCTTATTTTCATAATAACTTCACACCTTTTCTCTCATGTCGGGAATTGGGATCTAGCTGGCCCCTGTTCCCTCTCCAAACACTATTCACCTGCTGCTGGCTGCTGATGTGAATGACACATTAAGAAGCTTGTCTGCATTTTTATGAAGAATTATTCCAACCCCAAGAACACAGGATTGTTTCAGTACCCTTATGAAGTCATAAAGGACAGCAGTTTGAGGCAGAATACTGAAGCTGCCAATGGTCGACCATAGACCCAAAGCAGTAATTCTCCGGCAATGCCATGAGGCTCATTTGATTTCATTCAGCACTGTGCAGATCTGGCTGAACATGATGTATACTGGACTTTTGCAAGTCCTGCATGCATCAGCCAGGTCTTCGCAGTGATGCACCAAGTTGAATAGACCTACTGTATTGATTCCTTGTGGTTCAATTAGCACCTTGTGTCAAATGAAGATTAATCAGCAGATCAAAGACAACATGCATCACCACAATCTTCAATAACATTGCAACACAGAGCTGACTTTGACCTGAAATTGCAAATTTGCCTTTTTGCTCATGTCCACTGTCTGCTCTATGTGAATACGTATCTATTGGTTACAGGTGCATGTCCTCATTGTATCAAGACCCACAGTGGACACAGAATGCAGAGGAGGCTGCAAATAAAGCACTTTTGAGCATGTCTGAGGGGAAGGGGGTCACATTCCATGATGGCGTCAAGTGGATGAGGCAGAGATATGCGGAAGGAGATTTTTCCCTCTCTGATGTGTGGGGGGTGGTGACTTGCTGGATAAAGGGTGTATCTGTGAGTAGACGTACTATGACCACATACATTCAGTAAAAAATACACTTAGAGCATCTGAGCATAAAGGAATAGTTGCTGCAATTTGGTAATTGATCACAATTACGTTTCACTGCTGTATTTTGTGTTGCTCTGTTTTTATAAATATGTTTACACGTATGAATACATTTATACATTTACGTAACTAATTCAAGCAGATGTTTCTTTTTCTGTAATATTAATTTCAATGCAATGAGTGTTTTGGGGACAGTTGTTACAACCGACCCTAGGCAACCATTCGTCATATTAGACCTAATCAAATAATCATAGTTAAAAACCAACAGAGAAGAAGCAACTGAAAATTATACCACCATTTGTACTTAACTTAATCAAAATCTTCTGAAAAGCTACAAGTTCTAGTGTGATATCATTGCACATTTTGTCTGTGAGTTTCAGCACAGTAGCCTATATTTAACCCTGAGACAAAATGTACAATTGTCTCCCACCTCCTGTATACCATAAACACTAATGTAAGGCTTAGCAACAGTTGACTCAAAACGGAAAACAAAGAATACATTTAAATGTATCCAATGCAGTTTTATTTTTTATTTTTTTTTGCTGCTAATTGGCTCCCCCTAGCTGCAGAGTATTCGTATTTTACATAAGTCTCATAAATAAATCTTCTCGAGACAAACCAGTACAGATAATCTCTGAAGAGCCATGTTGACTGACAAGGTAATATTACGATTTAATACAAAAATCAAATCAGTTGCACAATTGCCGTAGAGCAATTGTTGATTCTCCGGGTCAGAGGAGAGTGTTGCAAGGCTGGTTACCAGTAAATGGGCCGGATATGACTGGGATTAGGCCATTGTCCCTATTACAACTTTGTTTTCCATCAAAATGACTTTGAAGCTGGTACAGTATAAGGTATACAATTTGCATAAGATGCCAATAATTTAATATTTATGTTTATACTTTGATGCAAAAGACATATATTTACACATATATTTAGGTACATTATGATGCCATTGATAATGGAACGCTGATATTTGTGCGATATTGTTACATTTGATATGTCACAAATATAAAATATGAAGAGATAATGGTATTTATTTTCCCCTGTTAGCTGGAGTGTCAACCTCTACACAAAGATGGAGATGTAGCCAGTCCATACCCACTCTACAGTGCCATTGAAAAGCAAATCTTTCACAAGAACCAGCAAAAAGGTGCAATAGTGTAAAGTACACACATAATATATCTGACAGAAAATGGCAGAATTGTGTTTGAATCCCCATGTAAGCGCAATTGTGTCACTGCTAAATATAATACAATCAGTAAATTGCTAGTCATCAGTATGAAACAAATCACACAAAGTTAATTAACTTTTAGACTGCTAATAGCTGTCAATGATTAATTAATGCCTTGACAGTTTCCTAAACTTCAAAGCTCTTCTCCTCGAACAGAAATGTGGTTTGAGTTCAGCCCCCATGAGGTTGGCTTCCTAGAGCCTGGAGCTTATGTGAATACATCACTGCTGAAGAAGGACTTTGTGGGAGGGAAAATGATTCCTCAGCCTGTGCAAAGGAAGCCAATGGACATGGTTCAACTGCAAGGTTATCTTTTGCTGTAACACCCCAATGCAGGATAATAGATGCAATGAACGCTACTGTTGTTCTAAATTACAGCACCGCCCACAGATATCACACTCAAGGCAGAGATGATTAAAATATGCTATTAATTCACCAGTTGGTGAAAGACCTTAGAAATAATTCCTTCATTAAGAAATATTTATTTTTCAGAAAATGAAACATGGCACAAATATTGGCACACCTAGAAAAACAGTTATTGCAACTGGAAGCATGTTTTATTATTTATATTTCACTTGATTAAGATGAGAATGTCTATGAACTGTCATGCTGTAATCCATAACTTAATGTTCCATTGAGGTATGATAATCGAGAGCCTAAATCGAACCCTTTTCAGGGCCTCTCAATCATAGCCTATAGCATGGGTTATGTTATTTGCCACTGATATCTGAATGTGGCCACTCAGTCAAATAACACAGATTATGTTATTACAATTATCCTAATTGTGGAGGGTATCGTTAATAGTGGGTTGTTGTTCTAGGTATTTTCAAATGTTAACAAATCAATGGTATTAACATCTATCCATAATTAACCATGAACAACAATTAGAACCACAGAAAAATGAGATTAACTTGGCCAAAAAACATTTCTTTCATCTTCTTTAGTTGTAAACTGGTAGATGCATGTGCAATATCTGGCTAATGATCGTTTGCTTCAGAAGATTGTGTGTGATTGTGTGTGTGCAGTGGCGTGCACAGACATTTTGGGGGGCAGGTGCTCAGGGGGGGGGGGGGGGCACTTTTTAGTGCTCGTGGAACACTTAATTATAAAAAAAAAATTACACACACATATTGAATGAAATTTGACTTGTGCTGCAATTAGTAAAGCAATATACAATTAAGACAATAAAGAGACCAAAATGTGTTCATTTATGTTGCCTAACAAAACCTATACAACAGAAAACGTTCGTCTTAACACATAGGTTTGCAATTGCAAACTCTACCGAAATTATTTGTAGCCTATGTGGTCGTCCTCACGTTATCTGTCATTGACTTGGGCTACAGCGTAAAACTTTATCAGGTGACCAGTCGGCTAAAAATGCTTAGTTGTCTGATGCTGTATGAGACATTTTACTGCACGACAACTGTACGATTTTACTTGATCTGTAAGACAATAAAGAGACCAAACAATACGAGAGGGAGTTATAGTGGGCTACTGACTGTAAGACAATAAAGAGACCAAACAATACGAGAGGGAGTTATAGTGGGCTACTGACTGTCATTACATGAATGCAGATGGGCATTTTTCACAGGTAATGGGGGACTTCCCGTTTCTTCTGTCACAAATGAATGTGTTAATACATGTTGCCTAACAAAACATATACAACAGAAAACGTTCTTCTTAACACATAAATTTGCAAAATCTACCAAAATTATTTGTATGTAGTCGTCACGTTATCTGTCATTGATTTGGGCTACAGCGTAAAACTTTATCTAGCTTCATCTAACTAGTTTATCAGGTGACTAGTCGGCAAAAATGCTTGTTTGGGGCTGAATGAGCCATTTTACTGCACAACAAAATTATTGCATGTGGGCTTAGAGGGCAAACTGTAAGATTTTGCTTGATCTGTATGTTACCTGGCTGATGGGGCACGGGAGAAGCAGCCTGTCAGCGACCATGCCTGCTATCTGAAGACGCTTACTGAACTGCTGCGCTGCGCATCTGGCGTGCCCTGCGCGTGACCGCGCGAGTTCACGTGACAAAGGAAGAGAGCTAGGCTGGTCGGGTGTGCGCAAGGAGGTGGCTCATTTCGGGGCATTGTTTCAGTCGTTTTTAATGGCTCAGGTTTTCAAAAGATCATTTCAAAACCGACCTCAGTAAAATCTTAATAATATTAATTAAAAAAAAATAAAAAAAAAATAAAAAGTTTCAAAAGGGCATTTTCGTTGATAAAGGGCAAACTTCCTAGTGCTTTAGCACCACCTAGTGTCTATGTATGCACGTCTGTGTGTGTGTGTGTGTGTGTGTGTGTGTGTGTGTGTGTTCTGATAGTAATGTATGATGAACAGACATTCTTTAATAATAAGTCTTATTCTCCAGGATAAGCATGCCTTAAATGCACCAATATCTAATGACAACCCTGATCTTGGCAGGAATCTGTGGATCTGCTTTGGCAGATGTTGGCCAAATCAAAAAATATTTGAAAGACGCTTTCTGGGACTGGATCAGATCAATTAGTCCTGGTATGTTACATCACCGGTTTTGTTCAACACACCACACTCTACCAAACTTCATCTTTTTAAGTTGAACTTTTTCATCTGATGTTTTCTGCCATCTAAGGTTAATGAATTCTTAGTAGGGCCTGCATGAATATAATGAATAATCCCAAGTGTGTGTGTGTGTGTGTATGTGTGGGTGGGTGGGTGTTCCTACCAATTTTTCATAGAATTATTATATTAATTAATAATTTTAATTTTGTATATAGTTTATCTTACAGAGATGAAACGTGAAACAAATCCAGGTAAGTGTCTTTGATGTGTAAGGGTTTCGCTACTTTTACGTCTGCCAGACAATATTACGTAGCCTAACATCTTTCCATACATTTTTTTTAATACAATTGTTGGTCAGAAGAAATGTAAATAATAAATGTTTTTTTTTAAAGGACAAATTCTCTATATACTGGCTGATTTGAAGAAGAACTATGCAAACCCAGAGTGCAGCCTCTCTGAGTTGGAAAGGCTGAAATGTCTCCTTGGAAGTAGAGTGTTTTATGTCTCCTTGGAAGTAGAGTGTTTTATGCAAGTTAAAAAAAATACCGAAATCATATTAATACCATATGAATTGCACCCATGTATAGCTGAAGAAATTTTGCAAAATCAGTGTATAAACATTGCCTAATAGTTGGGAAATTACGGTAGTTCTCAAAACAAATGATACCTTCTTGTTTACTAAATGAGCTGAAGCACACCTAATCTGTGATTAAAATGACAGGGTGATCAGAGGGGTATTTCACAAAGGCAGAATTAAGACATCCAAGATTGTGATAAGAAGTGATAAAGCGAGGTTTGATTTCTGTAAAACAGCAGGAGTAGGTGTGGTAGACCAACTGAATTCAAATTTACGTATGAACCCACGTGTGAGTGCTTCCTTGTCTCGGCACGCACCGTCATTAAGGCTTGCCACTGCCTTAATATTATAGTTGAAAATACCTTCGAAAACTTGCCCCTCCACTTCCAATCAACTACAGAAGGCTATTCATCAAACGTCTATCAACCAAAGAAGCAAACGAGTACCTAGGCCTATGTTAATAATTATAAGGCTACCACAATTTAAATAATAACCATATGGTAGTGGGCAGACAATCTGTTTTGTTTTGCGAGCAAAAAATATTTAGCAAATATAGTATATAAATGGAATAAAGCTCCTTAAAAATTAGCAGGGAGGTCTGATTTGAATGACAGCTAGCTGAGCCAATATAACAACATAATTAACATTAGAATTAACTTAGCTTGGCTGTTAGCCTGGTCTGGACCAGGCTAGGTGTAGATCCCCATGGTAACTTATGTGCCATCTCTTTTGTGAAACCAAGTCAAGGCTAAATTCATCCAGGATAACCAAACAATCCCAGCTTAACCGCTTATTTACGTTTTGTGAAATACCCCTCAGGTTTGATATTCTTATTTTTATTTAGGTTTTGTAGTCATGTGTGATGGACTTATGGACATTTGTTTCACTGCCATCTAGAGAGCTGGGCAGATTTCAGCCCCACACTCAAGCGTGTAGAGCATCAGAGCTGGAGAGGCATGACTGACCAAGTGAAAGAGGAACATGTGGAAAGAATCCGTGATGAATTGGTAGCCTCAGTAGACAAATGGGGCCATGGTCAAATACTTACAGGCATACCTGGTGGTGATGGTAAGAGCTTTCATTTAAGTATTCTGTAACTAAGTAGGCAAGTGAATCCAAAATGGAGTTGTACATTGGCCAATACCATCATCCGTTTGATTGATGCAAAGATTCTCGGTTTTTATTGTCCACACATAGCTGGGTATTTTTCAAAACGGAAGGTTTTCGTACACTCAGAAACAGCCGTTGAAAGCTGTCAAGAACACGTCAATCAGAGAGGGTTAAAGCGGAGGCCAAGTCAAACTCAACATCAACATGAACAAAGGTTAAAAAAACAGCGACCATTGAATGATTACTAGATAGATAGATAGATAGATAGATAGATAGATAGATACTTTATTGATCCCCAAGGGGAAATTCATATATTCGACTATTAGGCTGAGGTTGTACATCTCTTTCATCATCTACAATAATAGCTTGACATAAGCCAATAGAGGTGGCACGGTTCATGAAAAAAAACTCTGAACCGTTCAGTTCGCTTGTCACGGTTCAGAGCATGTGTGCATCATACGGTTTTGACGGTTCATGGCATGCATATAGCCTCATGCCCATATGTGACCCCAGACAGATTTTTCCCGTTTCGCGTGAAAGCGGAGGCGTGGGCAGCTGCGGCTATCACGTCTAGAAAGGCTAAGTGGGAGCAGCCCGGAGTTGAAGGATGCACCAGCGTCACATAAGTCTGGTGTGTGCGAACATTTTGGATTTAGAAAACGGTAGATAGAACTGCAACTGTGTGCAAGCATTGTCCAACATGCATCACGTTCAGCTAAGTCGAATGAGCCTAATGTATGTAGTAGTTAATTTTTTTATGTAGGCTATGTGAAAAGCACCACTGCACCCTAGCAGACTCTTACCTCATACTTTGTGGAGTGACACTGAACCTGAACACTAAACTGTCCTTAACAACATCAATATTTAGAGAAGCATGACAGAGGATGACGTTTGTCATCTATGATTTTCAGAAGATTCATGAAAATTCACTCTTAACCTTTAAACACTGTTCGTTGCTATCCCCCTTAATTTACTGTTCGCGGTCACATTTGACCGAACAGTTTTAACTGCTCTTAAATACCAATACCATGACAAAAAGTATTATTTAATAGAACATTATTGTAAACAGACCCTTATTAGAACATTAACATCTACATCACGTGTGTTTGTGTGTGTGGGTGTGTGTGTTTCTTTATGTGCGTGAATGTGTGCGAACACTGGTGGTTCACATGCACAGTGGCAACATGACAACATGAACTGACAACATGAACTGTGTGTGTGTGTGTGTGTGAGAGAGAGAGAGAAAGAGAGAGAGAGAGAGAGAGAGAGAGAGTGTGTGTGTGTGTGTGTGTGTGTGTCTGTTTGTGTGTGTGGGTGTGAGTGTTTCCATGTGTGAAAAATGCATGTGTGTGCAAACATTGGTGGTTTTCCTGCACATGTGGCAACATGACAGCATGAAATGTGTGTGTGTGTGTGTATACATGTGGGTGTACAGTGTGTGTCTGTTTGTGTGTGTGTGTGTGGGGGGGGTGTTTCTGTGTGTGCATGCATGCCTGTGTGTGCGAACATTGGTGGTTCACATGCACAAGTGGCAACATGACAACATGAACTGTGTGTGTGTGTGTGTGTGTGTTATGTGTGTGTGTGAGTGGGTGTACATGTGTGTGTGTCTGTTTATGGGTGTGTGGGTGGGTGTGTTTCTGTTCACCCCTATTCACGTATGTGCGTGAATGCCTGTGCGGACATTGGTGGTTCACACGTACAAGTGGCAACATGACAACATGAACTGACAACATGTACTGAGTGTGTATGTGTGTGTGTGTCTGTGAGTGGGTGTACATGTGTGTGTACTGTATGTGTGTCTGTTTGTGTGTGTGTGTGGGTGTGTGTGCTTCTGTGTGTGCATGCATGCATGTGTGTGGGAACATTGGTGGTAAGTTGTAGGAGTGTGTGTAAGGAGATATATTTTATCTCCTGGATGAAATGTATACTCTTTCCCATTAATTTCCTATGGCGGTCATTTTTGACCGTAAACAAAAAAAGTGTTTCTACGTTGAATAAATCACTCAAAATTCAAAGAAAGTAGTCAAAATAAATTCTATGTGTTCAAAAGCCTTTTGTGAAAGATATCATAAGATCTTGAGGCAATCTGATGAAAAATGCCATATTTATGGTACAGGGAATGAGTAAATCGGTCATTTTTGACCGGAACAGTGTTAGAAGGTTAAAACAAACTTGCATTGTTTTTAACACATCTCTGTGTCCAGATAGGGGCAACACATTTGTTTTAAGTTTTGAGTTACATTTGTTGAGTGTGGTAGGCTATAGCAGAATTCATGCAGGCCTACTGAGAACTTCCTTGCCTGTGTGCTGACCCACACAAATTTGTGTGTGGCAACAGTTTGCACAAACAGTATTTGTGGGGCAGTATTAACACATAGTATGACTCCATTGCATGCAGTCTTCACATGTGAGATAGTGTCAGACTCTAATCCTTTAAACATCTTTTCAAAGTCCTTCAGTGTATGGGGGCATTAGTGTCATGGCTTGTTGGAACAATGGTTTGTTTTAGAGTACAGTGTACAAAGAATGCATGTTTGCCTACAGCACCTAGACAACATCATTTTGAAATAATTATGAAGTCTGAAATTGAAGGCTACTGTTTATATTGACACAAATGTCATTTATTTTCAGAGTTGTGGGTCCTAAGCCATGTACTGCCATTGTTCTTTCACTGGGAATTTGGGACTGTGGCTAATTTCCTCTACAAATGTCAAGGTGATACTGCTTTTCTTGAAAAAAGGCCAAAGAAAATACTGTTGTCTTCATGAAATGAATGTTTTAACTTCTGTGGTGAATGTTGCTACAGATGCTGCCATACCTAAGGACATGATTCAAGAGGAACAGATGCATCTGATAGATGCAGGACTCTATCTAAACTCACCATATCCATCAGCTCTGAGAGAAGGCAGATGCATAGATCTCATCATATCCTTTGACTTCAGTGCTGGAGACCCCTTTCTGGTGAAAGCACCCAGCCATGCCATTTTAATTTAAGTAAATAGATGTTAAAGAAAAAGTTTGATCTAACAACAACTTTGGGTCTAATAATGAGTGTAAACCGTCATTGGGGATGTTGACAATGTTAATCGGAGTAGTTTTGAATAAGACCAGAATATGCAACAGAATAGCACATAACCATACTCTTGGAGGCAAATTCGCTACATCAAACTAAATCGCTACTTCAAGCTATTGACAAAGCTCAGAATATCTTCACACCTCTGTGATACTGAGGAGAGAGTCCCTGCAGATAAAACAGTATTTTTAACTTTGAAAGTGTGCAGAAAGGATATACGGTTTTGCACCTATACGTCATAATGTCACATCACTGTTTGTTTACAACTGGAGTGGTAAGCAGAATGGTAGGTAAGGCAGAGTGGCAGGCTATACAACAGTCGGGTTGTATAGGCTACACATAGTTCCAATAGTTAAAAATAGCTTCAAAATTGAAATTTATCAAATATTGACCGAGAAATGCCGACCATTTGGTTTTTACAATAGGAAGCAAAAAGGTGACGGAAGATCGTTTTCCATTAGAACCTCATGGCTGTGGAGGATGGTGATGGGTTGCAGTGAAGTGTTTTATTCTCAAGAAAGCATGGTGTAGCCTGTTTACAGAAACATAGGCTAAATACATATCATGCAACTATATCAAGGAAAAAAGTGCAACATTTAAGTATGACAAGAATATATTTTACTGGAACAGTTTGTTCTAATTTGTCTCTTGAATTCGTGCTCATCAATCACATCATTCCTATCTTCTGTCCCTCTGTTTCAAGTTAACATGAGTGTCATTTGATTTTATAATCACAACAAATGATAAGAAACAGAATAGCCTAAACGTCCTGTGCAGGTCAGTAGATCACACTTCAGTCCTGCAGATGGTGGTAATGCATTTGCAAACTGCCAAAAGACCTTTTCTTTTTCTGTAAGCTTTTTCTTTTTGGCAGTTTGCAAACAAAGTGCATTACCACCATCTGCTGGACTGAAGTGTGATGGTAAGTGTACCCTGTGGCCTCGTCCTGGCCGCCGAGTGACTAAGTCCGATAGGTTCAACACGTCCCTTGCCTATCAGGTGGCGGGAAACAAAATGTTAAAGGAGAATTCCGGTGTGATATTGACCTAACGTGTATTGAAACATGATACCGAGTGTGAATGTATGTCTCATAGCCCATCTCGGCTTATCCCCTGCACTCCAAAATCTGGCGCTAGTTAGCCGATGCTACCAACAGCTTTTTCAATAGTGGTGCTTCGGCATCGGGCTAGCCATGCAAATAAATCACTGTTTTACACCCATTTACGAGGCTCAGTGTATCTCCACACTTCATTGGTAGACTTCCGAGGGCCCTGACATTTAAAACGAGACATTGAGAACTTTGAAAAAGCACTAGTAGTTTACTTACAAGATGATTTATACAGACAGTATCTTCACGAAGTTTAGCGTTTGCAGCCATCTTGAATTTAGTCACGATAACAAACAGGTATGATAAGGGATCAGATTCCAAAAATAATTCAGTGGAAATGCATGGATTCCAGTTTCTTCCAGTAGCAGCAACTGGAATCCATGCATTTCCACTGAATTATTATCAACTTGTACAACTTGAGTTTCTTCTCACAAGATGGCAGCGACAGGAATAATAGTAATGTAATGCAGTGACAACAGTCCTTTACCCTTTCTTTACACTTACAAAGTAAAACAAAAAATACTCTGTTTTACCTTCTACAGGGACCCTCTCCACAGTATCACAGAAGTATAACGATATTCTGAGCCTGCTCAGTGTCTTAAAGTAAAAAAAAAGATAAAACAAAACTATTGTACTACTACTCTATTAATGCTCACTGTTTACAGTCATTATCATCTAAAAATAGATCCTAAGTTGTTGGTAGACTAAACGTTTCCTTTGATCACAATTGTTTGATTATGAGGGGAAATGTGAATTAGATTGATTAGATGAGAATCATCGATTAGATGACACTTTCCTGCATGTTGGGAATCTGTGAGGAATAATAGCACTTGGAAAAGAAACCCCTCAAAAATACTACATAAGTATATTAGATTTGCCTTGTAATTGCCTTGTACATTAATA
This sequence comes from Alosa sapidissima, assembly GCF_018492685.1. Lineage (NCBI taxonomy): Eukaryota > Metazoa > Chordata > Actinopteri > Clupeiformes > Clupeidae > Alosa > Alosa sapidissima. Next base: position 11,061,368 of record NC_055965.1, read on the forward strand.
CCATATACAAGGCAATTACAACCAAGACTTATTGTAATTATTTTTTTAAGTAAATCAATCATTGTGTTGTCCCATACTCAGACACTGAGGGTAGCCAGTAAGTATGCAGTCAAGAACGGACATCCCTTCCCTAAAGTGGACTTTACAAAGTTGGACTCTGAATGCCCAAAGTCCTACTATGTGTTTGAGGAAATGGACAAACCAACTGTAATTCACATTCCCCTCTTTAACATAGACAACTGCAAGGGTGAGTTACTGTGTTCTTTACTAAAGCATACACTTCAGAGCATACACTTCACACTAATCCCAATCACACACCAAAAGGCATGTGGGAGACTTCAAGGTCAAATGGAAGAAGGTTCTATCGTCTGATGAGACCAAATTGAGCTTTTAGGCGATCAGACTAGAGGCTATGTTTGGCAGACACCAAATACTGCACATCACCACAAACACGCCATTCCTAAATATGATGGTGGCAACATCATGCTGTGGAGATGCTTTTCTGCAGCAGGCTTTTGAAGGCTTGGAAAGGTAAAGGATAAAAAATTAGAGACTTGTATGGAAAAGGCAGATTATATGGAAATTCTGGAGGACAATCAGATTCTGAGTTTGGGCAGACTTGCATGTAGGCACACTTCAAACCACAAGTGTTATTCATCTTAAAAATGCCTAATTGAGACCAATCCACACAGCTGTGATTGTGGCCAAAGGTGCAGTTACTGTACTGACTTGGAAGGGGGTAAAGAGCTTATGTTTTGTAAATTATTGTCAAGAAAAGTTGAGTGCTTTTGCACACCTCCTTGGGACGGGTGTGTCGGAGAAGGCCCACAGGGTCACCAATATCAAAGGAAGTAGAAAGCCCCTGCACACTGTTGCAAATGAAGACAGTGTACCCCACTAGGCTAACTAGTGTAACCCACTTCCAATGAGCTAAGCTAAGCTAGGTTAATGGAGGCAGACTGGGTTATTGCTCACACAGAGAAGATAATGGTATGTGGCCTTTCATCTCTCTGGTGGTAGATGGAGATAACCTAATTTCCCAAAAAGTTCCTTTCAGGCTGATTTGTGGCTCGCTGTGGCCAAGAACCACCCTTTATTAAAGCTTACTTAACATGGCTTCACACTCTCTCTTCAATCTACAGATGAAGCAGCAATCGAAAAGGAAAGGAAGGAATACACAACCTTCCAGTCAACCTACCGAGACAAAACAAAGATCAATCACTTGGCAGATTTGGCAGCGGAAAATGTGACAATGAACAAAGGAAACATCCTGAGTAAGATAAAAAAGGCTGTGAACCGAAGGAAGCAACAGGAATTGTCAAATCCGGTTTTGCACCGTAAAGAATTCAACATATGGACCATGGTCACAGATTTTTGTTCCTCGTTTTTGGCAATTTTTACATGGCTATTTAACAGCGTTAAGGGGAATAAACACGCCAAAACAACATAATTTGTATCCTAACTAGTGCAGGGGAAGAGGTTTGTGTACTTTTGCCTTATTTCCTTGCTAAGTAGCCAGTCGGGTTTATATAGGCCTGTTTCCTAGGGTTATGTGATCAGGGTTTGCTAAAAATTTTGCTCCTCAAAATTGGGAAATTTTTTCGCAATTCTATTTTTTTCCCCTTGCAATTGCGATTTTTTTTCTCTCGCAATTCTGACTTGTTTCCTCTAGTAATGTGAAGGTGCAGGAAGTTCAGCTCTAGGGTAAGGGGGCGTTTCCTAAACATACCCAGCTTACATTTGCCATTGTCCTCCGAAGTTCGCCTACAAAAAAGAATCAAAACGGCCATCTTTGCCCATATAAGGAGATCCGGTTGTTAATTGAAGCTAACTAACTATGGCAAGTTGCATTGCAAGTTAGCTCAGGGGTAGCAATAATCTAAGTGTGCCGCCTTCACGTACCGGAGATCACAGTATCCACTCGAAGGCAGAAGACAAAAGTGTATTCAGGAAAATGTCTGCATTTCAGACCTTTTCATCCCCGCGAGATTTTAACAGGTGTGATAATTCAAAATCCCCATGTTATTTTCCCATAAGAAAAATCGCCAGATACCGGATGTCAAAGATGGCTGCTTTTTTGTAGGCGAACTTCAGAGGTCTATTACACCTGGACTTAGGTGTAATGACAAGTGTACTTACTAGCCTCGTTCTGGCCGCCAGGTGAATAAGGCAAATTTGCTCTGTGCATAGGTATCGACGAACTTCCACTTTTTTCAGTGGGCTAACCCTTTTCCTTTTTGTTGTCATTGCTGTCAAAAAGCACCTGAAGCTTTAGTTGTAAAATGTGTGGTCAGGCACCGAAAATGTGTGGTCAGGCACCAAAATGCCTGCTCTCCTTACTTTGTGCAGCCAATGTGCACGTAGGCTGGCATTTAGGAAAAAGGTAGAAGCTAAAATTGCTTTTATAACAACTTGAACGGCTGAGCAGAGTGGCACACAACAGTGCTCCTTAGAGCCCCACACGGTTTCAAGAAGCTTAAAACACTCATGTAGGCTTACATTGTATTTCTTACGTTTTGGTACAACTAAAGCACTCATCTTCAGGTGATTGTTGTTGACAGCTATGTCAACGAACAGGAAACGGGTTTGCCCACCGTAGACAAAAACAGTTAACTAGATACCTAGCGCAAAGAGCCAATAGAACAACTGAAGTGTTGTATGCTACATATTATTATCAATTAACATTTAGGTCACAATACTGTACCGTGAGTTGTACGACAGATATGTTTTACTTCTATTAAAGACATCCTATGCACACTTTTTACCTTAAAGTGTAAAGTGCAGGTTAACCACCACAACCAAATAATGTGTAGCCTAAATAAAGTGCTCAATATGTATACATATTTAACAATTTTCTGTCTTAAAATGTGTTAAAATAACATTTATTGGGGTTTCTGCAAAGGTAGCATGTTTGTTAAGGTAACTGGGTGATACGTCATGTCAGGGAGTAGGCCTAGCAACCCATATTTTGCTAGATTCCTACTGTCTACGGCTAGACTATGGAGAATGACGGGGAGAGAATATTTATGAGCCACTGTATACCAACTCAAATTTCTGTGTAATAAACGAGCCTATGTTATCATGTTTCCATTTATGTTCCTTGAGCATAATGTGTTTGTGTGCAGATTTAGCAAATTCAGAGAAGCAAATTAAGCAAACACAGGTCTACAAATCTGTGTATGTCCTAACTCTTTAGTTTTAAAAAAGACACCCTGTCATTGTCCTTACTGTATGCACACGTGTGATGATATGTTATTCTGAGACATAATCTATAGCAATTATTACATGTAACTAAACACACAAAAAGTTGTGAAAACTATTTATTGTATTGGTTATATACAGCCAGAGCAAATAAACTGTCCTACAGTGTTGGGCCAAAACACATTCAGTGGTAGGCCTGCCAGCCCTGGCAGCTGTCACATTGTATCTTCAAGACAAAAATATTGGCTTGACAAGACATCAGTATTAACTCAAAGTTGTATGCTAAAAATCAATATTATCATACCAAAGTACCTTGTGTGCAAGGTTAAGGTTATAAAAGGTTAATGTTATAAAAGGTTAAGGTTATAAAAAATAAAGTTTGGGTATCAGCCTTCAAAGAGCAGAATTGAGGTGCCCTGTCTATTGTATAGCAGTGTATTCTTTTCAGTGCCCAACTAACAATTGTAATTGTAAGAGGGAGTCGGGCTAAGTTAGCCTAATATTTATAGGGAATAGAACTAACAGCAGTTTTGGCTCTTGTAAGGTTGAAAATGTAAATTCATTAGGCATATGCATATACAGTACAACAGCATTACGATATGAGACCGTCTGGAATCAAACACACAAGAACAGAAAAGGATTTGGAGAAATAATGCCAGAGACTTTCTAATGTGGAGACACAGCACTCAAAAAATACTCCATAGAAATGCATGGGGCTAGTTTGTCACGCCAATATGGCCGTTGTCTACACATATCCCACCCCTTCCTCGGCAAAACGTCAACATGTGAATACATTGAGCCAATCATGTGGTGTGATGTGAATACATTGAGCCAATCATATGGTGTGTTGTGAAGACATCGTGCCAATCATGTGTTGTGATCTCGCCGCTGGAGCAAGATTGGTGTCGTGAAGCCTTGCGCACGCGCAGTTCAACCCAAAGACTGTGCCCGATGAGTGCCCATAAAATGTTGGTATATGGCCGCCGAGTGGAGGGACTTGCCTAAAAGGACTTTGATAATGCCCAGCGAGAAATGATAGCTTCAGCGAAAGTTCTACTAGGAAGACTCGTAGTGTAGCCTTTACTCCTCCCATGCTTACACGGAGCCAATCTTAGCTGCCTACTTTCGGGAAAGCCCCGCAATCCGATCATTCACTCATTCAATCAGCGCTAGCCTATAGGAATTCAGTGGGCTCTTTAAATATGTACCACCTAACACTGCTTCTGCCTTTCTGACTTTGACGTCCCATTGCAGTCGTCTTTGTTACTCTGACCAACTTGTGAAAGTTTCAACCTTATCTTGCCAATCTAGGGGCTGAACTCACGGACCATGTCTGTCCGTTCTCCTCTGCTCCACATCGAGTCGTCCGACTCGGACGTCGTTCCTCCAACCCAGCCCAGGAGGAGCGTCAGGTCGATCCAGGCCAAGTCCGACTGGGCCCGTTTCTCCGCTGTCGATATCGCGGCGGCGTTGACGGAGGCGGGGATTCCCTTCTACGCCGGCTTGCAGAAGGGTGACCTCGTGCTTCTCGCACACAACGCCATCGGCAGTCCCGCTGTTCCAGTCGTGACTGGTCCGTCGGGTCCCGCTCCTGCTTCCGCCGCTGATCCCGTGGGCGACCCGGAGGAGCCTGAGCGGCCGCCGAGTCTGCCCTGGCCGAACCTTCTGTTGCGTCCGAACTTCTGTCCAAGGAACTTAATAAAGGCTATATTCTCGGCCCTTTCTCTGTCCCTCCTTTCTGCCCCTTCCGCGTTAATTTATGGGAGGCCAAACAATTCAAAAGCTTAAGCAAAAAAGGACACCACCCATCCAGCTGGATGGAGCTAGCGACCCAATTGGACAGCGCGGCGCTATCCGTTCAAACTAAGTTTATGCAAAACAGGACACCACCCATCTAGCTGAACATAGCGAGAGATCTAACTGGGCGGCGCAGCGCTATCCATATTAGAACGTTGGACCATTGCGAGAGATCCAACTGGGTGGCGCGCCGCTATCCACATTGGAACGTTTGGGCGGCGCGGCGCTATCCACATTGGAATGTTTCAACATAGCGAGAGATCCAACTGGGCTGCGCGGGGCTATCCATATTGGAACGTTTGAAATGAATTAATAAAAAAAGATTACAAAATCTTTTCTAAAATGGTTACTATACACATATAGTAAAATGTCATAAGAAATAAAGTTACAATAACGACAAATTCAATGGTTTATTCATAGATAATCATTCATTGTTTCACCAAGAAATATTTCCTCTATCAGAGTGGTTGCCAAGCAACGCCTAGACTCATTCATAACTTCAAAGACTGGAACTAATCAGTTTTAGGCTAAATTAATTTGGTAAACAGGACTGAGAAGTGGAAGGGTAATATGAAATTCATATGTATGTTATTACTTAAAAACTGTGTAAATTCATTATGAGTTGTTTTCATTGATAATAATACCGTATCATTTCAGTAATCTCCCAATAATCCCATGTTCAAATAAGTATCTGAGTCGTGATCAGTTTGATGGGAATAGCATGTGACTTTCTACACACATTGAAAACATTGCAATCCTGTTATTGATATTTTAGGCAGCGCGAGATAGTTATAGCGCAACTTGACTAGGCGGTGTCTGTGTTGGCCAACTCAATAGCGCAGTTGTTGGACAGCGCGCGATGGTCTCTGGTTAGCGCAACTTGACTAGGCGGTGTCTGTGTTGGCCAACTCGATAGCGCAGTTGTTGGACAGCGCGCGATGGTCTCTGGTTAGCGCAACTTGACTAGGCGGTGTCTGTGTTGGCCAACTCGATAGCGCAGTTGTTGGACAGCGCGCGATGGTCTCTGGTTAGCGCAACTTGACTAGGCGGTGTCTGTGTTGGCCAACTCGATAGCGCAGTTGTTGGACAGCGCGCGATGGTCTCTGGTTAGCGCAACTTGACTAGGCGGTGTCTGTGTTGGCCAACTCGATAGCGCAGTTGTTGGACAGCACGCAATGGTCTCTGGTTATGTTAGCGCAGATTGAATAGGTGGTGTCGGCCAACTCGATAGCGCAGTTGTAACATTGGACAGCGCACAATGGTCTTAGGTTAGCGCAGCTTGACTCAATAGCGCGAAGTGCAACTGAATGGGTGGTGTCTGTGTTGGCCAGGCTTTTGATTTGTTTGGCTCGCCATATTAATTCCCTCGGCATGGCAATGCTCCGGTAAGAAAAGGCTGATTTTTGACATGTCCTCGCCTCGCTCCGACGTCTGGTCCAGCGTTAATGAAATGATTCCCCTCGAACCATTTTCGCTCCACTACGCTTCCGTCGACAATGCCATTTGCCTTATTAAAATCGCTGGCAGGGGCGCTCTCCTGGCTAAGGCCGACATCACAGACGCGTTCAAGGTTATGCCGATTCATCCTGCTGATTGGCCGTTGTTCTGCGTTAAGTGGCAGTCCAACTTTTATTTCGCCGTGAGGCTCACATTCGGCTGCAGGAGTAGTCCCCACATTTTCAATTGTCTGTCGGAAGCGCTGTGCTGGATTTTGCTCAACGTCTGCCGTCTCCCGTTCGTCCTGCACCTCCTGGACGATTTCCTGCTAATTGATTTCCCCGCGGGGGTCTAGTTCAGGTCTGGACGTCCTTCGCGCTGTGTTCTTGGAGCTCGGTGTCCCTCTGTCGGCGGAGAAGACCCTGGGCCCTGTTTACTCTCTCAAATTTCTGGGCATTGTCCTCGACTCGGTTGCGATGCGGGCCTCTCTCCCGGGGGAAAAATTAGCTAGGATTTGTGAAGTGTCCGCCTCATTTCTCTCCGTGGGCACGGTGACCAAGCGAGACCTTCTCTATCTCTTGGGTCATCTAAATTTTTCCATGCGCATCATTCCACAGGGTCGCTCCTTTATTTCTCGGCTGTTAATTCTGGCCCACTCCGTTGTTAATTTATCCGATCCCGTCGCGCTCGACCTGGGTTGTCGGATCTTGGTTTCTGGTCTAAATTACTTACCGAATGGAACGGCATCTCATTTTTCTATAATGATCACTCTGATTCGTCTGTCTCTCTCGAGCTGTTCACGGATGCCGCTCCGTCTCTCGGTTTTGGGGGGTTGTATAAAGACGTGTGGTTCGAAGAGAGATGGTCTGACGAATTTATGGCATTTGCCTCCGATGCCATTGGTCAAGAAAGCGCATCACTTTCTTCTGTGACAACGAGGCAGTAGTGGCCATCGTAAACAAAGGTCGCTCTCGCTGCCTTAAAATAATGTCCCTTTTAAGGAGGCTCACATGGCAGTCTGTTATTCACAATTTCATCGCAAATGCCATTCATGTCCCTGGATATATTAACGTTCAAGCTGACGCCCTCTCTCGTCTCCGTTTACAGGAATTCCACCGGCTCTGCCCTTCAGCCAACAAAGTGGCTACACCGTGCCCTCGTTTTGCCAAGCTGATCCTGGATTAAATCCTCTTTGCCTCAGTTCACTATTAGAGAAAGCCAAAACGTATATGTTAAAAGGCGTTGCTAAGTCCACAATCAAAGCCTACAGTATAATTCAGCCTGGTCCTGGTTCTCTATTTTTTGTCAGCACCACCACACGCCCATCCTCCCAGTTCTCATTTCTACCGTCTGCGCTTTCTTGGTTTACTGCGTTGATCACCGCGGCCTCAAACTTGTGTCAATTTTCAAAACAGTCGCCGGTTTACAATTCCACGCTAGGCTCCACGACCCCGGTTTCCCTAGTCTGTTCTAGTCTGCCGTTTAGTTCATCTTGCATGTTTACTAATGTCTCTGCTCCTCTCAGAACCAGGTTACTGAGTCACCGCCCTGGCGGTCATCACTCATCCTTTTGGGGGTAGGCTCCCCGCCCCTGCCTTCATCCATCGGCAGGAGACGAGATCCGCTCATCGCTGGACGGATCCGAGACGGGGCCTACGTCAAAGACCGTTACCTATTCAGGACTCTTTATCATGCTTGTATCCAAGCCGTTCCTTTACTAATTAAATTGTTAACTGATTCTATTCTGTCTACATGAGTCTTTCTGGTAGAAATTATTTTATCGCTTGAAGGCAGACCTCTCCACGCACACACCACACACGCATTTCAATGACTTCACACGCTCACACGCCACACATGGCATTTCTCACTCCGAGAAATTATTAACTTGCCCGCACAGAAATTTCTAAGGGCTATATTTTACAAACGTGTCACACAACGTTGCTGTCTGTGCGCTCATTCAGCTCAGAGAGCTGCTGTTCAGTTACTAACCTATCGGCCAATCAGAAAATAGCATTTCTCAACCAATCAGGAAATAGTTTTGTTTTGATGTGGGTCCGCAACGTGGAGACTGCTCGTCCGCGGAGTCGTGGAGTGAAATTAGGCCCGGTGCTTCGTCTGATAATTTGCTGCGCAGTTGATCAAGGTACTGCGGACCGACAAAAAAAGAAAACAAACGTTTCTGCTATCGATGTCATTAAACATGGAGCCATACAATAAAGTGGTGGTATGAGCGTTCATTCAATGCAGGCATCTGCGCGAGAGAAACTGAAACTAATCGATAACGTTGGTATCAAAGCTCCGCTTCAACCTGTTGAATGCTATTTAATTGTTTAACGAAACAACGTTGATTTTTGGAACTTCCATAGAAACAGAGCAGAGACTGTATAATACACTGTATAGCACGGAGTATTGTATAGTCAAATTTGAATATAACGTGGCCAAAAGCTATTGTAGCCTTCTGTCTGAAGCTGGGGAACATTCGTCCGTATAAGAAGGGGAAGAAGGGGAGACAAGGGGAAGAAATTGCAGCAAGTCGCAGGTTCGAATCCAGACCAGAGCAAGAGCAAATGAACAGATTACATTTTTAAATTGGCTTGTTTTACAATCAGTTCCTTATCTTTTCATAAAGTTTTGTCATTTTTTAAGTAAATTATTAAAAACTCACTTTTACTTATGCAATTGTGGCCTGTATGTTAATTTGGGGGATATTATTCATATTATATTGTAATTGTTATATCTCATTCAAACTGCAAGCAGCTTCTTGATATTATAAGTGCTTCTAGAATGAACGTATTGTAAAGGAATACAACACAAAATATTCAATTCCACAAGAAAATATATATTTATTAACACAACATGCTCAACAGTACACATATTCTAGGCAAAATGGCAATTAGGTCAGGTCAGTCAGTTATTTCAGTCAGGTCAGTGATTACTTTCTGACTGAAAAGGAACTAGAATAATAAAACATATATTTTAGATTTATAAAGATATAAAGATGTATACAAATATTATAAAGATATTGATGTACAAGACTAACAATAACCACATATAAATAGGCCTATACTGTACAAACAGTCGAGAGGATCTCAGCCCATGTAACCAATCAAGAAAAACTGTGATTTATTGATAGAACAATTATTAACACTAGACGGCAATAAAAACATTTAATAAAAACATTTATACATTTATTAATAGTAAAGTATTAAGTTTAACTACTTCAGTATAATAAAGTATCTATCTATCTATCTATCTATCTACTGTATCTATCTATCTTTTGTAACTGCCTCAGTGTTTGGGTAAAATATTTTGCCTTTATACTGACTGTGGCCAGTTTCAACAGTGCGAAACTGGGCACATTTACAACATGCATTTGAGGTCACAGTGCGTACATGCGCTTTGTGTCTGCAGGTGCTTGGTGGGTGTTTGCTCTGTGCATGCAGGTGGGTGGGCCAATGGGGCGACAGCAGGTGAGGGGGCAGGTGAGTGAAAACTTGGTGGGCATGTACCCCCACATGGATAGCATGGAACCGTCATTTTTCGTTTTGATCTGTAGCCCCCCCGCTGGACTGGACCCCCCGAAAGGAGGGTAGGGCAGACACAGTTCTCTGTGAATATGTTGAGAACTGTAGGGCCTAGGATGACCATTTTTTTCCGTATGTTTGCCTCCAGGGGTCATGTTAACCCATTTCATGTGCACACATGTGCACAAACAGATACACACACACACACACACATACATTCACAGTAATCATACGTATGACACATACTCACACAGTAGACATGTACGCTTGCATGCACAGGCACATACGCAGGCACACACACAAGCACGCACACACACACACACACACACACACACACACACACACACACACACACATACACACACACTCACACACACCCACACACATAACATAAACATAACACAAACAATCAAGAATTTCTCAGAATTATGAACAGGCAAGATGGAGGTGGGGTTGTATAAAATTAATTTTACATGTGAAATCTATGAACTAATCATGTTTTGGTACTTGTTGTCTAGCAGATACCAGTGAGAATTGAGTGTGGATAATGCAATTTAGTGAGACAGAATCATATAGGCCTTTCAGCGTGATTTCTTTTTGTGGAAAAAATGTGCTGGACTGGGCGGCGGTCATATTTTGTACCGCTCTGCGGTACATCTAGTTATGATGAATATTTGGTTTTCCTTTAATTCTACTGAATTTGTAATTATGTATCGGCCGTTGTAATTGCCGATACTGATGGTATGTACGTACCTATTGTGTGTGTGTGCGTTTGTATATGTGTGCACCACCATCTACAGGCCAATGAGTATACAGTCACTAAATGTACACATAACTTAATTTTTTTAGACCCCCCCATGGATGAAAATCTACGAAACTTGGCATACCCCCAGATAATGTCAGGTTAATCATACACATAAAATTTGGTGCAGTTCTGAACATCTTAACTGAAGAGAGGGGCGATTAAAGCAGAATGATATTGCATTTTCCTTTTTTACCAAGGGGGTGCAAATCACAAATGAGTGATTATGGGCTAGGTTGATGTGGGCCCTTGAGACCAACATACCATAAAAATGTCTTCATCCTCGGTGCCACGGTTCAGGTAGTTATTTAGGAAAAACTGCATTTTTTGGGTTTCGGGGGGCCCAGCGTGGTGGGGGAGTGGCCCCTGGGGACCAAACGAAGTTTTTCTGTAAAAGTCTAGTGGGGCTACATACCCACCAAATTTCATGTGCCCCGGTGGTTCGGTGTCCCGGGTATCGTTGACCAAAAATTCAGGAAGTAGATGACGGGGGAAAAAAAAAAAAAAAACTTTGACAATCCCTATATGACCGCTTCACTAGCTTCGCTAGCGGCGGTCATAATAAAGGGAAATTAAAAAGGGGTTCTCTGAAAGGTACACAATGCCTGCATGCGTATAACATGATGTTTAATAGGCTATAACGTTACTTTCAGAACAATTTCGCCTCTTTATGATGACCTGACCCCATTAACTATAATAAACAAATAAGTAGCAGCATGAAGTAACTGCTTGCAGACCATGTCTATGTGTCAGATGTGCTGTCCTAGGCTACAACTAACTTGAGTAACGTTAACTAATTCCAAGCATTCCTGCCTGTCTGAAATAAATAACGTTCACGTTAATGACAAGAATAACACTGCCACTGGCTTGATGCTAGCCTCAACTAACTATGCTTAATTTGACCAAAGAAACGATATGCTGACCTAAAAGGCTACACATAGTCAGACGACGTCGGATACTATTTACATTACAAATATATAGCTACAGTAATTGCATACTTTCAGTATTTAACGTTACACATTAACGGAACATGTACATTAACTAAATGTTTTTAGCATTATAAATCGCTAATCGCTAATGCTAATCGCTATCTGTAGTCAGCTAGCAAGTGATGTATAATTATCTGAATTCTGCATAACTTTCCATAAATCTTTCCATAATTGAAACACAACAAAATAGCCATTTTATCAACAACATATAAACAACATACCTGTTTTATATTCTTGATCGCTGAGCTGGCGTATGAAACTGATGGAATGTAGTGTAGCCTACATTCAACGTTGTCAACAAATGACGTAAAGGTAGCACGAGGATTTTCAAAAGATTGGCCACCTGCGGTGATTGGACGTTTCAGAGAAAGACTGATCGTGTACAGTAATTGGATGACGAAACATAGGCCTGGACATTTGATTGGGGATGCAATTTCTAAACCCACAACGTGGTTGGCCTTGAAAAAATGAAGCCAGGTACACCATTGGACGAGGAGTACGGACCATCCGCTTGCAGGTACCGGCTTGAGGGCTTACTTTCTAAGACACTAATTGTGGGCAAAAAACATACTGCACAATGCATTGATACCCACAGGAGTAGCAAACTCAGCTGTGCATTTAGGAAGCAAAGTCCGATGCACCAGAGTAGACAAAAAAACCAACCGGGCTCTGTTAGCATGTGTATTGTCTGTGAGACAAAGTTGGGGGGGGGCCTTTGTGGTCTAAATGCACTTCATACAAGCAAGGATACAGAAATATGTCTGATAAATAAGTGTATTTAGAGAGAGAACCTAAATTGTTATAGACCTCATAAGATCAGTTATATTTTATGTAAATTATAAGAGCTGTCTTACTTAATGGGACACCAGGCAACGTTTTTGTGTTAATTAATCATCTTCGTGAGTCGGTATATGGTTAAATGACTCATTACGGGGCGAATGAAGGCTCTCTAGCCCGCCCCTACTGCCTGTAGGAAGAATATCCCACTTGCATGTTCGGTGTATCCTACCCGCCAACCGAAGCAGGATCAGTTTACAGCACAGAGGCAGGCTAACGAAACGCTAGAGATTGTTGCAAACGTGTGTATAATGGCAGAGCCGGCGAAGAAGCAGCGAAAACCCTTGACGGAAGACGCAAAGAAAAGAAAAAGAGCTTCAGACCGAGCGAGGGGGAGTTTCGTAGAGAAAAAGCATCAGGATTGCCTGGTGTCCCTTTAATGCAGAGATGTAGAAGTAAATTTGGCTAAATTCTCCCTGTGACGGGATAGTTGACTTCCTCTTGGTCCTAGAGGGCAGACAAAAGTCTGTAGCCAGGACCTTTTGACCTGTCTCTGACCAGATTGACAGACCAACTTCTGCAAAGCTCTATAGCTCTGAGGTCTGTATTGAGTTAACCACATTATAATGTACGAGCAGAGGGAAAAGGGACTCAGAGGTAGAGAGAGCCTCAAGGCCAAGCCCCAGATTAGGGAATCTGATTCTGATAGGAGAGCCTCCCAGTCGAGCTAGCCTTCTCGTACATCCTAAACCCGTTGAAAAGGGGGCCTTGCATCAGAGTTTACAGAAGCATCTTATCAGGGTTGTTTCCAGGAGTCAGACTGATCAGACCCCGGCCTGTGTCCAAGTGGCATTCTACTGCCCCCACTGCTCTCCCCTCTTCAACAAAGCCATCTGGATGCTTTTTCTGCTGCCTCAACGTTGTTGCCTATGGCTCTTCTTCTGTCTTCTTCACCTGTTATGCCCAGCGTGCCGTAGGCCTTGCTCAGGGAGTGACTGGCAAATCCCACACTGCCCACCTCCAACAAACCCCAGCCAAACCCCAGGCAACCAATCAGAGCCGGTTCGTCAGTAGACTGCCCTGCCTCAAGAAGACAGTGGCCACTGCTGTGACAGGTGAGCAGTGAGGTCAGTAAAGTAGATAGATAGATAGATAGACAGATAGATGGATAGATAGATTGATAGAGATACTTTATTTATCCAGAAGGAAATTAAGGTGTCCAATAGCTTATGCACACCATACACAGACATATGGCATCCACATACACACACATACAACAAAAATACAAAGGAATATATAAATAGTGTGCCCTTACAGTAAAATTAGATTGTAACATGTTAAAGGAGCAGTGTCATAGTGCAAGTACATTGCCAGTGCAAATTCTATATCTATTCAAGTACAACAGGCTACACAATAAACAATAGAATAATCGTTATATCTATACATGGACAAAAGTAAAAGACTTGAAGAAAAGTTTAAGTTAAAGTTGAAAAGTGTCCACACAGACAAAAAGACAGCATGGCGTATTGACCATGCAGTCAAGCTACTGAAGCTAGCAAAATGGGCAGGTGACTAATATAGCCAGTAAGGGAGTCAAATAGTGCCAATCAGTGCAGTCCAGGGTAGTTTGTGTGTATAAAGGCACACAGATGAAGGCATGGTGCAAAGGGCAGTGTGCAGAGCAGACTTAAACACTGAAGTCAATCACACTCCTCCCCTTCTGTGTAGCGTTGAAGAGCTGAAGGGACAGAGGACCTACGCAGCCTGTCTGCTTTGCAAGACAGAGAGAGGAGCCTACTACTGAACAAGCTCTTCTGCTTGGAGAAAGTGGAGTGCAGGGGGTTGCGGCCATTGTCCTTCATAGATAGCAGTCTGCTTAGGGTCCTCTTATCTGCAACTGATGTCAGTGACTCCAGCTTCATCACCACAGAGCCAGCTTTTCTAACCAGCCTGTCCAGTTGTCCAGCATCTCTCCTCCTAGTGCTGTAAAATACGCAGTAAATATGTATCCCTATCACACACTGATTGTATTGTTTCAGATAGCTTTCATTGCAACAAAAGAATAGGATCTAAATCAAACTTAGGTACACATGGGCAGCCCACGAGATGATATATTCACAAACATACAAAGTTCAGAGTTTCAGACCATCTCATATCGTCTTGACAGCTTAACGTTACTTAAACAGCAGTGCACATATTACAGCAATAGCAGCATAATTTGACCTTTGACCTCCCAGAGCAAAAGTCCGTGGAGTGTCTGGCAGGGAAGGAGGAAGTGAGGGAGCAGGTGAAGAAGAAGAGAGTGATAGTGGAGAAGCAAACAAGCAGCACCCAGCAGACCAGGGAGCTCCCAGAGCTGGCCAAACTGCCCCCTGTGTCCTGCCCTGAGCAGGCCATCCTGCAGGCCTTCAGGCTGCTCAGAGACGACGACTGGTGGGAGTATAGCTAAAATAGACTAGGCTAACACATTAACGCTATAACACTTGTAGGCTTTCCGCTAAGATAGGCATGTTAGAAAGTATGTTGTTGTTTCTGCAGGGAGCAGAAGATCGAGGCCCTGACCTCCCTCAGGTCTCTGTCTCAGCACCACGCTGAGGTGCTGCTGCCCAGGCTGCATGATGTGTGTCTGGCCGTCTACCACGAGGTTAGAGGCTCTCTGCTGGAAAACAAAAAAAAATCACCGGGCGGTGGTAGTGTAGTGGTTAAGGAGCTGGGCTAGCGTGCAGTAGCCTGTAGGGTGGTGGTAGTGTAGCGGTTAAGGAGCTGGGCTAGCGTGCAGTAGCCTGTAGGGCGGTGGTAGTGTAGCGGTTAAGGAGCTGGGCTAGCGTGCAGTAGCCTGAAAGTTGTGGGTTCAATTCCCAGCTTCTACCGTTGTGCCCTTGAGTTGCTCCGGGGACAATGTGATCCCTTGTAATATAGCTGACATTATGTAAGTCACTTTGGTCAAGAAGTGTCTGCTAAATGTAATGTAATATCACACCTACATTTCTCAAGCGAAGTGCTTGAAAAAGTTCATAGTTCTTTCATAGTAACCATTGGGTCCTTGGTTACCTGTCTGACCAAGGCCCTTCATCCCGGATTACTCAGTTTGACTGAGCGGCCAGATCTAAGAAGACTGTTGGTTGTTCCAAACCTTTCCATTTGAGAATGTAATTTAGGCACAGGTGGATTCCATTCAAGTTGTAGAAGCATCTCAAAGACCATTGATAGAAGTAGGATTCACCAGAGCTCAACTACAAGCGTCATAACAAAGGATGTGAAAACTTATGTAAATGGAATATTATATATATATATATATATATATATATGTGTGTGTGTGTGTGTGTGTGTGTGTGTGTTTTCATTTATTAAAATATGCAAAATATCTTATTAACGATGTGGGATACAAAAATGCCCCAAGCATAAATGGATTGTATGTGAAATTTGGTAGTGACCTTTATCAGGTTGTTGTAGGTTTTGCCCTGTCTAATAAAGCCAGTCATGTTCTTCAGCTTTTGATTGGCTCTGAGACTACTTTGATTAAAGTATGAAAGAAATATTGGGGATCTGAATTTGCAGACTGTTGTATGATGGTTATAGATTTTTGTCTATGGTTTTGTATAAAATGGGCTTTGTATAGGCCATATGTTTAGGTCACATTGTTTTGGCCACAAAGGGAACTTCTTTCAATTGGAAACTCTCCTAAACAGAACTGAAACACCAGTCTAGACGTAATAACACAGTAGCCATGCTGCATGAGCTCATTTTTCAGCTAACATATGTAAGTGCCTGATGTCTGATTTCTCATCTCTGAACTGTATGATAAACTTTGAACTGTATGATAATCTCTGAACAGTATGATGCTACTACCACTACTAACTGTTTTATTAGGGTTATATAACTGGCATGTATGCTTTTGCAATGATCGATAATCAATTGATTTTTGTGCATGATTTTGGTTGGCTGTGTTAATACAGGTTGAGGTAATTGTGCCTAATAAAGGTTTTATGACTGGCACAGAAGAAGAAACAAAATGGCTAAACAAAATGTTGCTAATTAGAAAAAGATGCAGAATATTGTAAAATGTTCACAAAATGATAAATGGCTGCATTGGAAATGTAAGAAATCATGGGCTGTTCATTCTGATTTATCATTCATGTCCACTTCTTCTGGTTGCCTTGCATATTCAAATGAAGGTATTTTCTCATCCAAGTTAAAATGAATTATGCACATTTTCAGCTGCTGTCATAGAATAGTTAATTATGTATCTTTTTTATGTCCATGTATGACAGTAGTTATACGTGACCATCACAGAACACATAATTCTACTCAAACATGGATGTGCTGATCAGGTGAGATTTCCAGCTGCTATCTGTAATAACGTGGTGGGTTGCATGCTTTTAACAAACTATATGATAGACACTTACTGTATAACACTGAAATCTCTATATGTATGTACCAATCAATGTTTTGTTACAGTAGCCTTAGGGCTAAACTATGACAGTTAGAAATCATTATGGTGAGATTTTCAGAGTTATTTATCCCTCAAAATCAGCCTGACTGTCCGCCATTCTGTGCTGTGGAGGGCTGCTGATTTGAAGATGTTGATTTCTAAATGTGTCACATGCAACCCTCATTCCAGACAGGACCTCTGTGATGAAGAGAAGGGTTACATTCAGAAGAGGCTTCAAGTAGTAGGTGACTGTCTGCGCAGTCACGGCATTGTCTGTAAGCCTGTGAGTGGTAGTAATAACTTCTCCATCCCATCCATACATCCTGTCCAATAACATCCTGTATTTATTTGTTTTGTCATTGATTGATTGATTCATTGATTGATTGATTCATTCATTGATCCATTCATTTATTAATTCATTCATTCATTTACTACTCTGGCACATTATTTGTGACAGCAGGTCATAAACAGGCCATTGAAAGAATGTGATGAAAAAGGAAGTAAAAAATGATTATGATACTGACATTACCAATTTGCAAATTTGCGTGACTGCTTGAATGAAAGAATGAATGAGTCAGTTCCTGAATGAGTCCACAGACACATCTGAAATGAAATGGTATTTTGTCCAGGATGAAGTACCTCGTGTTGCACTACTCGGCTCTGGTGGAGGAGAGAGGGCCCATATCTCCTTTCTGGGTGTCCTACGTCAACTGGGGCAGGACAATCTGCTGGACTGCTTCCTCTACATGGCTGGAGTGTCTGGATCCACATGGTCAGTACATCTTAGTCACTGTAACCCCCCCCCAACACACACACACGCACACACACACCCCAACACACACACATACAAACACACACACACACACACACACACACACACACCCCTGTAAGATCTGCAGGTCTGACGGGCGTAGTTCTGATGTCACACAGGGCCATGTCTTCACTGTATGCTGATGCCCATTGGTCGAAAAACGCGAAGGTCACCACCAGCAGTGTCCTGAAGAGCATATCTGAGGGGGAAGACATGGATTTTTCCGAAGGTGTGCAGTGGCTCAGGAAGAGATACGAGGAGGGGGATCTGTCCCTCTCTGATGCCTGGGGAGTGATGACTTGTGTTATCAAAGGTGTACCGGTGAGTGAGTGAATGACTAAATGGTTGGATGAATGAATGAATGCAATGCATCTATCCATTTAAATAGGCAATGTAACTGTGTTTGTTTGTGACACATCAGCTGGAGACAAGGACCCTGTCTGATGAGGGATCCAGAGGCCGAGATGGTGCCAATCCATACCCACTCTACAGTGCTATAGACCGGGCATTCTTTGACAAGGACAAAGTGAAAAGGAAAGGTATCAAAGAATAATAGGCCGACAGGTTTTGTTGTGCAATGTCCAACATATTAACACATCAGAATACAGTGAGAATACCCCAGAATTCTACACCTTGAAGGAGTGCTTTTTCTCTCAGTTTTTTTTCCCAGTAATTCCAGAATCATTCTATGCATATAATTCATATACCATGTGGAATTTACTGAATCAACTGATATTTAAAACTATGTTGAGGACATTATCAAGTGGAACCTATAGTTAGTAACAGTCAAATCACATATCATATGCTATAAGGTCTGCTACAGTATACTATACAGTATTATTCCTCCTTAAAGGGAGCATTTCCGTTAGTTGTTATCACTAGACAAAAACGGCATCATATTAGTATATGTTAATAGTAACATATCTTTGACACAGTAAAGGTATGGAAGCATATGTCTTAAGTTTGGGAAATTCCTTGTCCGTGTTTAAATAATGAACTGAAACTGCATGTCTTTTGTGACCCTGGGCATGGGCAAAGGAAACTAGACATTGATTGCGGATGCTTGTGACTTGAGAGTGAAAAACACTTCCTCTGCAGAGTTGTGGTTTGAGTTGAGTCCCCATGAGGCTGGGTTCACGGAACCTGGGGCTTTTGTTAAGACATCCCTGCTGAAACAGGACTTTGAGGGAGGATGTGTAAAATACTCTCCTAAGAGGAAGCCAATGGACATGGTTCAACTGCAAGGTATTTTTCCACATACTTCATTATATCATGTCAGACAAACACACACACACACACACACACACACACACACACACACACAAAACATGCGCACGCACGCAAACAAACACAGACACACACACACACACAAAAACATTTTAAAGTCCAGAGGGTGTGTTTTTGCAGGGATTTGTGGAAATGTTTTTGGAGATGAGAAGCAAAACCAGAAACACATCCTGGATTGGATCAAAAAATCACTTTTGCCAAGTGCGTATGATGATCTTCACTCTGCTATTCACGAGAAATTTGCTTGCTGACACACAGGACCCCGGAGGTGTCAAGGCAAGATGTTTTTGTCGTGTATATCCAGAAAATGTGCTGTCATTTTTGCTATCGTGCTCTCATTTTACTAAATTGTGCAATAATTTTGATTTTGTAAACTGAGCGCATCATTTAAAGGTAAACTATGCAGTATTGGCAATTTCCTTACCCTTTTTTTCGGTTTTTGCTTATTTTCGCTTGCTCTGTCATGACGAATGTCTGAGAAACTCCATCGCTACCTTTTTCTAGCCGGTGCCTGGCGTGTATGTGTATTTGAATCAGGGCCGTAGTCACCATAGACATTGAGGGGGACATGTCCCCCCCAATATTCAAATATGACCAAAATGTCCCCCCCAATATACGGAAAAATAAAGAAAGAAAAAAGCGCTAGACTAGGCCTACAGGAAACCTACACGCATCTGAAATGTAATCAAACATAAATAACGCACAAATTAGTGACCTAGTGATGGTTCCAGAGTAGCCTACACCCCTGAGTGGTTTGTCCTGGTGGTTTTCCGTTTTTCGTTAGTGGCGTGCGCTATCAAAAGCTTCCATTTACTGCACCCTACTGCGGTGAGGTAGGGCTGTCAACAATATCGCAAAAGCTACCGGTACAATTTTCACAAACTTGTTGGAAAGGTGTAGCACAGGCTAAGGAAATCCCATACATTTTTGGAGCCGATCAGACTCAAAGGGAACTTTGAAACATTTTTCATATTGTAGCCTATTCTTAGCCTAGAAATCTAGACACGCCCCTAGCGGCAGCAAATTACATTTTAATGTGGGTCTGGCTCGCCAGGCTAGCCTATTCTCGCAATGATAGCGAAAGTGAAAGGTTTTATTTTAAATGATGAATTTGTGCAAGCCTGTGTCATTAATTTCTTTCACGTCTTTCAACATAAATAATGCATTCATATGCTAGTATTAATGCCAGACATTACCGTTTATAGGCCTCTTAGAAATGGTTGTTGCATCTTGCATATTATTTAGATGCGCACTCAATCGCGCATCCATGCAGGCAAAACGTAGGAATCAAATGTAATGCACTGGCGGTGATAGCCTACAGTTAATGTGAATCGCGGACAATAACCAAAGAAAGGAATTTGCACCTCCATTCACCAATTAAAGGCTGTAGTAGGCCTAGTGTTTCTATGTTGGCACAAAACGTCATTTCAGTCAGAAGCCAGTCTATAGCCTAATGCAGGGGGTAACGTGAGTCAAACAGAAGAGGGGCCTGTCGCCTATTCCTGAATCCTGTCTCTTTAAAACTACATTAAAATTGTGTGATTAGCCGCCAGCATAATAAAATCTAAATTAAAAGACAAAATCTTATTAGGTTATAGGTCCAAACCTATGAGTCTAAGCCTTAGTTAAAAAAAATCTCCAGGTGTAAGTAATAAGTAAAAGAACCACATTCTGTGTAATATAGAGGTTAACAAAGAAACTCTAGTTTGTAATTTCTTTTAAAGTATACATTTTGAAGACAAATGGAGTCATACCACAGGTCCAGGGATGGATTACTGAATTGGCTTACTGGGCCCAAGAGCTCAGGGGGCCCTGATGCCCAAGCCTCTGTGTCAAGTTGCTTCTTCTCCAACCTTCTCTTTTCACAAAACTCACCAGAAGTCATCATTTAAAGGGTTATTTTTTTACAAATAAAAAATCTTCCGTGGGAGAATGCCTCAGGACCCCTCTGGAGGAGGGGGGGGGGGGGGGGGGGCATCTTTGCCCAGGGGTTCATAATCCATCCATGCCATGCCTATGTCCGTCAAAAGTTTGGAATAATTGACTTACTTAACTAACGACTTGTTTGTGAATTTTAATAATATTTTTTCCATGGTAGGAGATGTATTGAAATTCTTTTTGGGGGTCCCTCAGACTCCACCACAGATTTGGTCCCCCCCAATGTTGACATCATGACTACGGCCTTGATTTGAATGCAGTAAAGCAATTCGTTACACTCGTTATACTTCCTGACACTGAGGCCGTCGGCCCGCCGGCCCACAGTTGCAAGGGTGTTTTTTCCACTCACAGGCGCTATAGGGGAGGCGAGATGGCCACCATTCAACCCGAAAAAAGTCATATAACTATTCCAATGACTCTGAAGCTGGTAAATGAAGGTAAATTAAGCTAAAAAACTTGCATATTAAGCTAAAAAACCTGCATAGTGTGCCTTTAATAAAACGTGTACATGATTTAGTTAAACGTAAGATTTACATAATTGAGCGCACAATCTAGTGAAAAGAGACCACATGAGCAAACTATGGTGTAAAAGGAGCACACAATATACTAAATTGTGCGCGCTAGTAAATTCAGATCACAATTTAGTAAAATGAGCACACATTCTCTCGACAAAAAATATCTTGCAATGACACCCAGGCTCCACAGACTTTGCACTTTGCCCTCCAAACAAACTAGGGCCCATGATCTTACTATCTGCTTATGTTTGGACAGGGTCGCAAGGTGAAGCAGCCCCACTGTCAGGTATGAAGATTGTTCAAATGCTTTCTGATGCCAGCACACTGGATTTGACAAAGTCCTGTTATAAGACAGTGTGCCTTCCACGGCACACCTACCCCCTTCTCCCACTTCCCCCTAACATTCTAAATCAATTGTATGCACCATATTGCTATGTAGCATAGTAATGTTATACACCATTTGAAAGCTTAGGTTCTTGGGAATCCATATATGACAACGTTTATCCTGTACAATCTGTATAGTGCTTTACATTGTCAGATTAATCTGGCTATGTCTCAATTAAATTGAATCAAAAATGCCCTCTTCCCCCTCCTCTGCCTTTTGGTGCTTCCCCACCTTCTAGTTGCAGGGCGTATCCTTAGCAATAAGTAGATGCAGCATATTGGGTCTTGAAATATTCACAGGAATCCATAGAAATTGAATATGCATGTTATTTCATCCAATATTAGTTGTGCAGATGTATAGTCCATCTTATACACACTCACTGAACCTAAAGAGAAAATGCAAAAATAGATACTTTAATGTAATTATTCCATATTTTGTGTAGTCGTAGTCTATATCAGAACCCCTGACATACAATCCAAATAGTCTACAGGGAACTTCAGAATGTTACCTTTCATTTGAGACCAGGATTATGCTTCTACACCAAGAGGTTGCCACACAGTAAGGCTTTTATGGCCAGTATGCATTTTGGGTAACCAAAAGTCCTATGGGGAGTTTCTATAGGCCATTTTACAAAATGCATGAGCATACATTGGCAAATGGTGGTCTAAAGCACTCATTTTTTTATTCTATATTGATCTACTTTTGCACACAGCTTCACAATACATTGTGCTAGAGCTCAGTTGTGTTTCTAAGTCATATCAAGTGACTTAAAGGGCTGAATTGTGGTCAGTTCAGAGATGCTTGTTATCTGGAAGAAAAAAAACAATATTCTAGCCTCTATAACTCTGTGCCAGTACTTCACATGATTATTCTGATTGTTCCCTAAGAAACTACAGCTTTATAAAGAGGTCAAGCTTTTGGTGGTAGGCCAAAATAGACCTCTGAAGTAGTCACAGTGCAATTTCAGGGGAAAAGCCTAAAAATGCACATCCCATAGGAAGCATAGAATCAGTCGGTGGTTCTTAAACTGGGGGGGGGGGGGGGGGGGGGGGTCATGAATTGCATGGTCTGGATTAAAGATTTTTTTAGTCAAAGGCTGCCATTGACATAATGGCTTTGGTGTTGACATAGCCTATCTATGAGAGAAGACATTTTCTGCCTCTGCTTCCAATGCCCATCTCACAACATTTCGAAACCAAATTCCGCCGGTTAGAGAGAAGGAGGTCGCAAGACTTGGCCCATGTTTTTTGTGGGGTTGTCAGACAAAAAGTTTAAGAACCACTGGTCTATGTTAACATATTCATAAGATGGCTGGATGTAAGGTTTTTGTTTTGTAATGTTTTTATTCATAGGTGTGCTTAAGATTGTGATGGCACTGGTTGAATTGGTGGAATGTCACCATAACATGGATCATTGCCACACAGTGTTGGCCAAGTTGAAATCTGTTCTCGGAGGTAAGACCAGTGGATTTTATATATTCCTCATATGCTAACATTTCAAAACACCAATAAGGAAAAGTTCTTCACTGCATGGGGTCTCAATGTTTTTAGTGTTACAAGGTGACACTTCAATTTCTATTTCAAATCAATTTTATTTATTCATTATGAGCCACTAATAATGAACCCTACACAAAAACCCTGCACAGCAAACAGAAAAAAATAATTTGTGAAAGAGCATTGACGTCTTTGCATTGCATAATATATGCTCTGAAATGAGACGGGTAACTTCTGCCATCTAGAGGACTATGGAAAATTCAGCACCACACTCCTTGAACTGGATCATGAGATGTGGACAGACATGGATGACCAGAAGAGGAAACAGCACATGGAGAATATCTTTGAAGAACTCATAGGATCAGCAGAGGAGTGGGGCCAGGAGTTGAACAATCTTAATAACAAACTAACTGATGGTAAGAACTCAGTTCAGTATCAACCATTAGCACTAGTAGGCAACCTCTTTGAGATACAAGGATTTCTTTGGCTGTGAAAGTTGTGTGTTAATTTTGAAAGAAAAAAAAATCTCTTTTGAAAGGTAGAGAGATATAAGGATACTGCCAACACTGACCCTGATTTAAATATTTCCTTTTCAGTGTGGTGGGTCATTAAACACATCTTGCCATTATTCAATGAATGGCAATCTGGAAACGTGGCCAATTTCCTCTACCAAATCAACGGTAATAGTCCTCTGCACTGAATCATATCAGTGAAAGGTTTTCGAAAGAGGTCATGTAAACATCTTTCTGTATCAACATTGGTGTCCTTACTGCAATGTATTTTGTTTATGTGTAGAGCCCAAGGTTCCTGAGGAAATGTGCAAGGAGGACACAATGCACCTGATAGATGCAGGGCTCTTCCTGAACTCTCCGTATCCATCCGTGCTGAGAGAGGCGAGGGATGTGGACATCATAATGTCCTTTGACTTCAGTGAGGATGCTCCTTTTAAGGTAAAACATGCTCCCTACATGCAACTCCAAACAAGCATCTAAATACAGTGGACACACATAACCATTTTGGCATATTGATATGCTCAAAGCTGTAGTTGGAAACTTCTCCACAATATAAAATGTCTTAATGAAATTAGAATATAGAATATTTAACACCAACGATGCCCCAACGGACTGTCAATCACTGCTCGCGCACACGCAGCTGATCGGCTCCTCTGTAGCACAGGAAGGGGTGGTGGACTGAGTTGTACTCGTTCAAATTTTCAGCCAAGTCATCTCATTGTGCAAACCTCCCCACTACACTGTTATAATGTATTGCACTTAATGTGTGCTGGGAAGGTTGTATGTGAAGACCCAGCTCTTCAGAGAGTCTCTCCTCTTGTAGCACTACCCATAACTAGACTTGCTAATTCTAGCATGTATACCACCTGACTAGAACTGACGCTTGAAGTTTCACTTACTGCAGCACTAACTTGTCCTCATCACACTCTACCTTAATTGCTTCCATTGTTTGAAGTCGCTTTGGTTAAAAAGTGTCAAATGTAATATAATGTAATGTGTGTGTGCAGTCATTAGAGGGAGCCTGGCATTATGCAGCCGCCAACCAAAGAGCCTTTCCCGACATAGACTTTAAGGCTCTGAACCCTGAGTCTGACTGTCCAAAGTCCTTCTATGTTTTTGAGGAAGAAGGGAAGCCAACGGTGATCCACATCCCCCTCTTCAACATTAAGAATGGCAAAGGTGAGTCAAGCACAAACATCTCTCTATCTCTCCTCTTTTCACCTTCCCCACATTTGATCTATTGATTATTTTTTTTATCTTTTCTCATGACAACAACCTACTATTTCGCCATTATCTTTTCTTCTAATACTCTGTTGCCACTCTTCTTTTGCCACGTTACCTCTCCAGATGAGGCCACCATCAAACAGGAATGGAGGGAATACGCCACCTTTCAGATGACCTACAGGGGCAAAAAGAAGATCGACCACCTGGCAGATCTGGCTGCAGAAAATGTGAACAGAGACGGCATCCTGAAAGAGATCCGAAAAGCAGCAGAGAGACGCAAGGCCAAACATTGAGAACACACACACGCACGGGTTAGGGTTAGGGTTCATGTGTCATGACAGTGTCATGTGTTCATGACAGTGTCATGTCACTCTTATGTCGATACTGTCAAGTAAAGTATTACCATCATCCCTAATCTTTTTTCACAAATAATTATTATATGTTTAATTCAAATCTACAATGGTTTTCCGACAAAAACCTATTACTAACAAATGTATTACATATTAGTTAGCAATAGTCTAATTATATTAATTCTAACTGTTGATTAAATTACTGAAGGCTGGGTGTACAAAGGTCATGCTCCACACACAGAAAGATGCACACGCACACACACACACACACACACTGACTGCATTAACTTTGAAATCATTGGTCCAGCCTAACCAATCAAATTGATCAGGGATTCCTAACGTTACTTCCTACTTCGCCTAAACCTTAGAAACTGATAATCAGCAGCATTGGCAGTCAGGAAACAATTTATGTACAATGGCCTACCTTTGCTGTAAATAGAAGTGTTGATAATACTGTTCATCACAGCCACTTTCGATTTTGAAACTAAAGCGTCATCCCCTCTAGTCGCTGATTGGCCTGACCTTTTTGGGGTCTGATGGAAATGCTAGTGAGTAAAAGCTGGGGAACATTCGTCCGTATAAGAAGGGGAAGAAGGGGAGACAAGGGGAAGAAATTGCAGCAAGTCGCAGGTTCGAATCCAGACCAGAGCAAGAGCAAATGAACAGATTACATTTTTAAATTGGCTTGTTTTACAATCAGTTCCTTATCTTTTCATAAAGTTTTGTCATTTTTTAAGTAAATTATTAAAAACTCACTTTTACTTATGCAATTGTGGCCTGTATGTTAATTTGGGGGATATTATTCATATTATATTGTAATTGTTATATCTCATTCAAACTGCAAGCAGCTTCTTGATATTATAAGTGCTTCTAGAATGAACGTATTGTAAAGGAATACAACACAAAATATTCAATTCCACAAGAAAATATATTTATTAACACAACATGCTCAACAGTACACATATTCTAGGCAAAATGGCAATTAGGTCAGGTCAGTCAGTTATTTCAGTCAGGTCAGTGATTACTTTCTGACTGAAAAGGAACTAGAATAATAAAACATATATTTTAGATTTATAAAGATATAAAGATGTATACAAATATTATAAAGATATTGATGTACAAGACCAACAATAACCACATATAAATAGGCCTATACTGTACAAACAGTCGAGAGGATCTCAGCCCATGTAACCAATCAAGAAAAACTGTGATTTATTGATAGAACAATTATTAACACTAGACGGCAATAAAAACATTTAATAAAAACATTTATACATTTATTAATAGTAAAGTATTAAGTTTAACTACTTCAGTATAATAAAGTATCTATCTATCTATCTATCTATCTATCTACTGTATCTATCTATCTTTTGTAACTGCCTCAGTGTTTGGGTAAAATATTTTGCCTTTATACTGACTGTGGCCAGTTTCAACAGTGCGAAACTGGGCACATTTACAACATGCATTTGAGGTCACAGTGCGTACATGCGCTTTGTGTCTGCAGGTGCTTGGTGGGTGTTTGCTCTGTGCATGCAGGTGGGTGGGCCAATGGGGCGACAGCAGGTGAGGGGGCAGGTGAGTGAAAACTTGGTGGGCATGTACCCCCACATGGATAGCATGGAACCGTCATTTTTCGTTTTGATCTGTAGCCCCCCCGCTGGACTGGACCCCCCGAAAGGAGGGTAGGGCAGACACAGTTCTCTGTGAATATGTTGAGAACTGTAGGGCCTAGGATGACCATTTTTTTCCGTATGTTTGCCTCCAGGGGTCATGTTAACCCATTTCATGTGCACACATGTGCACAAACAGATACACACACACACACACACATACATTCACAGTAATCATACGTATGACACATACTCACACAGTAGACATGTACGCTTGCATGCACAGGCACATACGCAGGCACACACACAAGCACGCACACACACACACACACACACACACACACACATACACACACACTCACACACACCCACACACATAACATAAACATAACACAAACAATCAAGAATTTCTCAGAATTATGAACAGGCAAGATGGAGGTGGGGTTGTATAAAATTAATTTTACATGTGAAATCTATGAACTAATCATGTTTTGGTACTTGTTGTCTAGCAGATACCAGTGAGAATTGAGTGTGGATAATGCAATTTAGTGAGACAGAATCATATAGGCCTTTCAGCGTGATTTCTTTTTGTGGAAAAAATGTGCTGGACTGGGCGGCGGTCATATTTTGTACCGCTCTGCGGTACATCTAGTTATGATGAATATTTGGTTTTCCTTTAATTCTACTGAATTTGTAATTATGTATCGGCCGTTGTAATTGCCGATACTGATGGTATGTACGTACCTATTGTGTGTGTGTGCGTTTGTATATGTGTGCACCACCATCTACAGGCCAATGAGTATACAGTCACTAAATGTACACATAACTTAATTTTTTTAGACCCCCCCATGGATGAAAATCTACGAAACTTGGCATACCCCCAGATAATGTCAGGTTAATCATACACATAAAATTTGGTGCAGTTCTGAACATCTTAACTGAAGAGAGGGGCGATTAAAGCAGAATGATATTGCATTTTCCTTTTTTACCAAGGGGGTGCAAATCACAAATGAGTGATTATGGGCTAGGTTGATGTGGGCCCTTGAGACCAACATACCATAAAAATTTCTTCATCCTCGGTGCCACGGTTCAGGTAGTTATTTAGGAAAAACTGCATTTTTTGGGTTTCGGGGGGCCCAGCGTGGTGGGGGAGTGGCCCCTGGGGACCAAACGAAGTTTTTCTGTAAAAGTCTAGTGGGGCTACATACCCACCAAATTTCATGTGCCCCGGTGGTTCGGTGTCCCGGGTATCGTTGACCAAAAATTCAGGAAGTAGATGACGGGGAAAAAAAAAAAAAAAAACTTTGACAATCCCTATATGACCGCTTCACTAGCTTCGCTAGCGGCGGTCATAATAAAGGGAAATTAAAAAGGG
Source organism: Alosa sapidissima (assembly GCF_018492685.1). Lineage (NCBI taxonomy): Eukaryota > Metazoa > Chordata > Actinopteri > Clupeiformes > Clupeidae > Alosa > Alosa sapidissima. Next base: position 11,089,827 of record NC_055965.1, read on the forward strand.
GTTCTCTGAAAGGTACACAATGCCTGCATGCGTATAACATGATGTTTAATAGGCTATAACGTTACTTTCAGAACAATTTCGCCTCTTTATGATGACCTGACCCCATTAACTATAATAAACAAATAAGTAGCAGCATGAAGTAACTGCTTGCAGACCATGTCTATGTGTCAGATGTGCTGTCCTAGGCTACAACTAACTTGAGTAACGTTAACTAATTCCAAGCATTCCTGCCTGTCTGAAATAAATAACGTTCACGTTAATGACAAGAATAACACTGCCACTGGCTTGATGCTAGCCTCAACTAACTATGCTTAATTTGACCAAAGAAACGATATGCTGACCTAAAAGGCTACACATAGTCAGACGACGTCGGATACTATTTACATTACAAATATATAGCTACAGTAATTGCATACTTTCAGTATTTAACGTTACACATTAACGGAACATGTACATTAACTAAATGTTTTTAGCATTATAAATCGCTAATCGCTAATGCTAATCGCTATCTGTAGTCAGCTAGCAAGTGATGTATAATTATCTGAATTCTGCATAACTTTCCATAAATCTTTCCATAATTGAAACACAACAAAATAGCCATTTTATCAACAACATATAAACAACATACCTGTTTTATATTCTTGATCGCTGAGCTGGCGTATGAAACTGATGGAATGTAGTGTAGCCTACATTCAACGTTGTCAACAAATGACGTAAAGGTAGCACGAGGATTTTCAAAAGATTGGCCACCTGCGGTGATTGGACGTTTCAGAGAAAGACTGATCGTGTACAGTAATTGGATGACGAAACATAGGCCTGGACATTTGATTGGGGATGCAATTTCTAAACCCACAACGTGGTTGGCCTTGAAAAAATGAAGCCAGGTACACCATTGGACGAGGAGTACGGACCATCCGCTTGCAGGTACCGGCTTGAGGGCTTACTTTCTAAGACACTAATTGTGGGCAAAAAACATACTGCACAATGCATTGATACCCACAGGAGTAGCAAACTCAGCTGTGCATTTAGGAAGCAAAGTCCGATGCACCAGAGTAGACAAAAAAACCAACCGGGCTCTGTTAGCATGTGTATTGTCTGTGAGACAAAGTTGGGGGGGGGCCTTTGTGGTCTAAATGCACTTCATACAAGCAAGGATACAGAAATATGTCTGATAAATGAGTGTATTTAGAGAGAGAACCTAAATTGTTATAGACCTCATAAGATCAGTTATATTTTATGTAAATTATAAGAGCTGTCTTACTTAATGGGACACCAGGCAACGTTTTTGTGTTAATTAATCATCTTCGTGAGTCGGTATATGGTTAAATGACTCATTACGGGGCGAATGAAGGCTCTCTAGCCCGCCCCTACTGCCTGTAGGAAGAATATCCCACTTGCATGTTCGGTGTATCCTACCCGCCAACCGAAGCAGGATCAGTTTACAGCACAGAGGCAGGCTAACGAAACGCTAGAGATTGTTGCAAACGTGTGTATAATGGCAGAGCCGGCGAAGAAGCAGCGAAAACCCTTGACGGAAGACGCAAAGAAAAGAAAAAGAGCTTCAGACCGAGCGAGGGGGAGTTTCGTAGAGAAAAAGCATCAGGATTGCCTGGTGTCCCTTTAATGCAGAGATGTAGAAGTAAATTTGGCTAAATTCTCCCTGTGACGGGATAGTTGACTTCCTCTTGGTCCTAGAGGGCAGACAAAAGTCTGTAGCCAGGACCTTTTGACCTGTCTCTGACCAGATTGACAGACCAACTTCTGCAAAGCTCTATAGCTCTGAGGTCTGTATTGAGTTAACCACATTATAATGTACGAGCAGAGGGAAAAGGGACTCAGAGGTAGAGAGAGCCTCAAGGCCAAGCCCCAGATTAGGGAATCTGATTCTGATAGGAGAGCCTCCCAGTCGAGCTAGCCTTCTCGTACATCCTAAACCCGTTGAAAAGGGGGCCTTGCATCAGAGTTTACAGAAGCATCTTATCAGGGTTGTTTCCAGGAGTCAGACTGATCAGACCCCGGCCTGTGTCCAAGTGGCATTCTACTGCCCCCACTGCTCTCCCCTCTTCAACAAAGCCATCTGGATGCTTTTTCTGCTGCCTCAACGTTGTTGCCTATGGCTCTTCTTCTGTCTTCTTCACCTGTTATGCCCAGCGTGCCGTAGGCCTTGCTCAGGGAGTGACTGGCAAATCCCACACTGCCCACCTCCAACAAACCCCAGCCAAACCCCAGGCAACCAATCAGAGCCGGTTCGTCAGTAGACTGCCCTGCCTCAAGAAGACAGTGGCCACTGCTGTGACAGGTGAGCAGTGAGGTCAGTAAAGTAGATAGATAGATAGATAGACAGATAGATGGATAGATAGATTGATAGAGATACTTTATTTATCCAGAAGGAAATTAAGGTGTCCAATAGCTTATGCACACCATACACAGACATATGGCATCCACATACACACACATACAACAAAAATACAAAGGAATATATAAATAGTGTGCCCTTACAGTAAAATTAGATTGTAACATGTTAAAGGAGCAGTGTCATAGTGCAAGTACATTGCCAGTGCAAATTCTATATCTATTCAAGTACAACAGGCTACACAATAAACAATAGAATAATCGTTATATCTATACATGGACAAAAGTAAAAGACTTGAAGAAAAGTTTAAGTTAAAGTTGAAAAGTGTCCACACAGACAAAAAGACAGCATGGCGTATTGACCATGCAGTCAAGCTACTGAAGCTAGCAAAATGGGCAGGTGACTAATATAGCCAGTAAGGGAGTCAAATAGTGCCAATCAGTGCAGTCCAGGGTAGTTTGTGTGTATAAAGGCACACAGATGAAGGCATGGTGCAAAGGGCAGTGTGCAGAGCAGACTTAAACACTGAAGTCAATCACACTCCTCCCCTTCTGTGTAGCGTTGAAGAGCTGAAGGGACAGAGGACCTACGCAGCCTGTCTGCTTTGCAAGACAGAGAGAGGAGCCTACTACTGAACAAGCTCTTCTGCTTGGAGAAAGTGGAGTGCAGGGGGTTGCGGCCATTGTCCTTCATAGATAGCAGTCTGCTTAGGGTCCTCTTATCTGCAACTGATGTCAGTGACTCCAGCTTCATCACCACAGAGCCAGCTTTTCTAACCAGCCTGTCCAGTTGTCCAGCATCTCTCCTCCTAGTGCTGTAAAATACGCAGTAAATATGTATCCCTATCACACACTGATTGTATTGTTTCAGATAGCTTTCATTGCAACAAAAGAATAGGATCTAAATCAAACTTAGGTACACATGGGCAGCCCACGAGATGATATATTCACAAACATACAAAGTTCAGAGTTTCAGACCATCTCATATCGTCTTGACAGCTTAACGTTACTTAAACAGCAGTGCACATATTACAGCAATAGCAGCATAATTTGACCTTTGACCTCCCAGAGCAAAAGTCCGTGGAGTGTCTGGCAGGGAAGGAGGAAGTGAGGGAGCAGGTGAAGAAGAAGAGAGTGATAGTGGAGAAGCAAACAAGCAGCACCCAGCAGACCAGGGAGCTCCCAGAGCTGGCCAAACTGCCCCCTGTGTCCTGCCCTGAGCAGGCCATCCTGCAGGCCTTCAGGCTGCTCAGAGACGACGACTGGTGGGAGTATAGCTAAAATAGACTAGGCTAACACATTAACGCTATAACACTTGTAGGCTTTCCGCTAAGATAGGCATGTTAGAAAGTATGTTGTTGTTTCTGCAGGGAGCAGAAGATCGAGGCCCTGACCTCCCTCAGGTCTCTGTCTCAGCACCACGCTGAGGTGCTGCTGCCCAGGCTGCATGATGTGTGTCTGGCCGTCTACCACGAGGTTAGAGGCTCTCTGCTGGAAAACAAAAAAAAATCACCGGGCGGTGGTAGTGTAGTGGTTAAGGAGCTGGGCTAGCGTGCAGTAGCCTGTAGGGTGGTGGTAGTGTAGCGGTTAAGGAGCTGGGCTAGCGTGCAGTAGCCTGTAGGGCGGTGGTAGTGTAGCGGTTAAGGAGCTGGGCTAGCGTGCAGTAGCCTGAAAGTTGTGGGTTCAATTCCCAGCTTCTACCGTTGTGCCCTTGAGTTGCTCCGGGGACAATGTGATCCCTTGTAATATAGCTGACATTATGTAAGTCACTTTGGTCAAGAAGTGTCTGCTAAATGTAATGTAATATCACACCTACATTTCTCAAGCGAAGTGCTTGAAAAAGTTCATAGTTCTTTCATAGTAACCATTGGGTCCTTGGTTACCTGTCTGACCAAGGCCCTTCATCCCGGATTACTCAGTTTGACTGAGCGGCCAGATCTAAGAAGACTGTTGGTTGTTCCAAACCTTTCCATTTGAGAATGTAATTTAGGCACAGGTGGATTCCATTCAAGTTGTAGAAGCATCTCAAAGACCATTGATAGAAGTAGGATTCACCAGAGCTCAACTACAAGCGTCATAACAAAGGATGTGAAAACTTATGTAAATGGAATATTATATATATATATATATATATATATATATATATGTGTGTGTGTGTGTGTGTGTGTGTTTTCATTTATTCAAATATGCAAAATATCTTATTAACGATGTGGGATACAAAAATGCCCCAAGCATAAATGGATTGTATGTGAAATTTGGTAGTGACCTTTATCAGGTTGTTGTAGGTTTTGCCCTGTCTAATAAAGCCAGTCATGTTCTTCAGCTTTTGATTGGCTCTGAGACTACTTTGATTAAAGTATGAAAGAAATATTGGGGATCTGAATTTGCAGACTGTTGTATGATGGTTATAGATTTTTGTCTATGGTTTTGTATAAAATGGGCTTTGTATAGGCCATATGTTTAGGTCACATTGTTTTGGCCACAAAGGGAACTTCTTTCAATTGGAAACTCTCCTAAACAGAACTGAAACACCAGTCTAGACGTAATAACACAGTAGCCATGCTGCATGAGCTCATTTTTCAGCTAACATATGTAAGTGCCTGATGTCTGATTTCTCATCTCTGAACTGTATGATAAACTTTGAACTGTATGATAATCTCTGAACAGTATGATGCTACTACCACTACTAACTGTTTTATTAGGGTTATATAACTGGCATGTATGCTTTTGCAATGATCGATAATCAATTGATTTTTGTGCATGATTTTGGTTGGCTGTGTTAATACAGGTTGAGGTAATTGTGCCTAATAAAGGTTTTATGACTGGCACAGAAGAAGAAACAAAATGGCTAAACAAAATGTTGCTAATTAGAAAAAGATGCAGAATATTGTAAAATGTTCACAAAATGATAAATGGCTGCATTGGAAATGTAAGAAATCATGGGCTGTTCATTCTGATTTATCATTCATGTCCACTTCTTCTGGTTGCCTTGCATATTCAAATGAAGGTATTTTCTCATCCAAGTTAAAATGAATTATGCACATTTTCAGCTGCTGTCATAGAATAGTTAATTATGTATCTTTTTTATGTCCATGTATGACAGTAGTTATACGTGACCATCACAGAACACATAATTCTACTCAAACATGGATGTGCTGATCAGGTGAGATTTCCAGCTGCTATCTGTAATAACGTGGTGGGTTGCATGCTTTTAACAAACTATATGATAGACACTTACTGTATAACACTGAAATCTCTATATGTATGTACCAATCAATGTTTTGTTACAGTAGCCTTAGGGCTAAACTATGACAGTTAGAAATCATTATGGTGAGATTTTCAGAGTTATTTATCCCTCAAAATCAGCCTGACTGTCCGCCATTCTGTGCTGTGGAGGGCTGCTGATTTGAAGATGTTGATTTCTAAATGTGTCACATGCAACCCTCATTCCAGACAGGACCTCTGTGATGAAGAGAAGGGTTACATTCAGAAGAGGCTTCAAGTAGTAGGTGACTGTCTGCGCAGTCACGGCATTGTCTGTAAGCCTGTGAGTGGTAGTAATAACTTCTCCATCCCATCCATACATCCTGTCCAATAACATCCTGTATTTATTTGTTTGTCATTGATTGATTGATTCATTGATTGATTGATTCATTCATTGATCCATTCATTTATTCATTCATTCATTCATTTACTACTCTGGCACATTATTTGTGACAGCAGGTCATAAACAGGCCATTGAAAGAATGTGATGAAAAAGGAAGTAAAAAATGATTATGATACTGACATTACCAATTTGCAAATTTGCGTGACTGCTTGAATGAAAGAATGAATGAGTCAGTTCCTGAATGAGTCCACAGACACATCTGAAATGAAATGGTATTTTGTCCAGGATGAAGTACCTCGTGTTGCACTACTCGGCTCTGGTGGAGGAGAGAGGGCCCATATCTCCTTTCTGGGTGTCCTACGTCAACTGGGGCAGGACAATCTGCTGGACTGCTTCCTCTACATGGCTGGAGTGTCTGGATCCACATGGTCAGTACATCTTAGTCACTGTAACCCCCCCCCCCCCCCCCCCCCCCAACACACACACATACAAACACACACACACACACACACACACACACCCCTGTAAGATCTGCAGGTCTGACGGGCGTAGTTCTGATGTCACACAGGGCCATGTCTTCACTGTATGCTGATGCCCATTGGTCGAAAAACGCGAAGGTCACCACCAGCAGTGTCCTGAAGAGCATATCTGAGGGGGAAGACATGGATTTTTCCGAAGGTGTGCAGTGGCTCAGGAAGAGATACGAGGAAGGGGATCTATCCCTCTCTGATTCCTGGGGAGTGATGACTTGTGTTATCAAAGGTGTACCGGTGAGTGAGTGAATAACTGAATGGTTGGATGAATGAATGAATGCAATGCATCTATCCATTTAAATAGGCAATATAACTGTGTTTGTTTGTGACACATCAGCTGGAGACAAGGACCCTGTCTGATGAGGGATCCAGAGACCGAGATGGTGCCAATCCATACCCACTCTACAGTGCTATAGACCGGGCATTCTTTGACAAGGACAAAGCGAAAAGGAAAGGTATCAAAGAATAATAGGCCGACAGGTTTTGTTGTGCAATGTCCAACATATTAACACATCAGAATACAGTGAGAATACCCCAGAATTCTACACCTTGAAGGAGTGCTTTTTCTCTCAGTTTTTTTTCCCAGTAATTCCAGAATCATTCTATGCATATAATTCATATACCATGTGGAATTTACTGAATCAACTGATATTTAAAACTATGTTGAGGACATTATCAAGTGGAACCTATAGTTAGTAACAGTCAAATCACATATCATATGCTATAAGGTCTGCTACAGTATACTATACAGTATTATTCCTCCTTAAAGGGAGCATTTCCGTTAGTTGTTATCACTAGACAAAAACGGCATCATATTAGTATATGTTAATAGTAACATATCTTTGACACAGTAAAGGTATGGAAGCATATGTCTTAAGTTTGGGAAATTCCGTGTCCGTGTTTAAATAATGAACTGAAACTGCATGTCTTTTGTGACCCTGGGCATGGGCAAAGGAAACTAGACATTGATTGCGGATGCTTGTGACTTGAGAGTGAAAAACACTTCCTCTGCAGAGTTGTGGTTTGAGTTGAGTCCCCATGAGGCTGGGTTCACGGAACCTGGGGCTTTTGTTAAGACATCCCTGCTGAAACAGGACTTTGAGGGAGGATGTGTAAAATACTCTCCTAAGAGGAAGCCAATGGACATGGTTCAACTGCAAGGTATTTTTCCACATACTTCATTATATCATGTCAGACAAACACACACACACACACACACACACACACACACACACACACACACACACACACACACAAACATGCGCACGCACGCAAACAAACACAGACACACACACAAAAACATTTTAAAGTCCAGAGGGTGTGTTTTTGCAGGGATTTGTGGAAATGTTTTTGGAGATGAGAAGCAAAACCAGAAACACATCCTGGATTGGATCAAAAAATCACTTTTGCCAAGTGCGTATGGTGATCTTCACTCTGCTATTCACGAGAAATTTGCTTGCTGACACACAGGACCCCGGAGGTGTCAAGGCAAGATGTTTTTGTCGTGTATATCCAGAAAATGTGCTGTCATTTTTGCTATCGTGCTCTCATTTTACTAAATTGTGCAATAATTTTGATTTTGTAAACTGAGCGCATCATTTAAAGGTAAACTATGCAGTATTGGCAATTTCCTTACCCTTTTTTTCGGTTTTTGCTTATTTTCGCTTGCTCTGTCATGACGAATGTCTGAGAAACTCCATCGCTACCTTTTTCTAGCCGGTGCCTGGCGTGTATGTGTATTTGAATCAGGGCCGTAGTCACCATAGACATTGAGGGGGACATGTCCCCCCCAATATTCAAATATGACCAAAATGTCCCCCACAATATACGGAAAAAGAAAGAAAGAAAAAAGCGCTAGACTAGGCCTACAGGAAACCTACACGCATCTGAAATGTAATCAAACATAAATAACGCACAGATTAGTGACCTAGTGATGGTTCCAGAGTAGCCTACACCCCTGAGTGGTTTGTCCTGGTGGTTTTCCGTTTTTCGTTAGTGGCGTGCGCTATCAAAAGCTTCCATTTACTGCACCCTACTGCGGTGAGGTAGGGCTGTCAACAATATCGCAAAAGCTACCGGTACAATTTTCACAAACTTGTTGGAAAGGTGTAGCACAGGCTAAGGAAATCCCATACATTTTTGGAGCCGATCAGACTCAAAGGGAACTTTGAAACATTTTTCATATTGTAGCCTATTCTTAGCCTAGAAATCTAGACACGCCCCTAGCGGCAGCAAATTACATTTTAATGTGGGTCTGGCTCGCCAGGCTAGCCTATTCTCGCAATGATAGCGAAAGTGAAAGGTTTTATTTTAAATGATGAATTTGTGCAAGCCTGTGTCATTAATTTCTTTCACGTCTTTCAACATAAATAATGCATTCATATGCTAGTATTAATGCCAGACATTACCGTTTATAGGCCTCTTAGAAATGGTTGTTGCATCTTGCATATTATTTAGATGCGCACTCAATCGCGCATCCATGCAGGCAAAACGTAGGAATCAAATGTAATGCACTGGCGGTGATAGCCTACAGTTAATGTGAATCGCGGACAATAACCAAAGAAAGGAATTTGCACCTCCATTCACCAATTAAAGGCTGTAGTAGGCCTAGTGTTTCTATGTTGGCACAAAACGTCATTTCAGTCAGAAGCCAGTCTATAGCCTAATGCAGGGGGTAACGTGAGTCAAACAGAAGAGGGGCCTGTCTTAGTAGCCTATTCCTGAATCCTGTCTCTTTCAAACTACATTAAAATTGTGTGATTAGCCGCCAGCATAATAAAATCTAAATTAAAAGACAAAATCTTATTAGGTTATAGGTCCAAACCTATGAGTCTAAGCCTTAGTTAAAAAAAATCTCCAGGTGTAAGTAATAAGTAAAAGAACCACATTCTGTGTAATATAGAGGTTAACAAAGAAACTCTAGTTTGTAATTTCTTTTAAAGTATACATTTTGAAGACAAATGGAGTCATACCACAGGTCCAGGGATGGATTACTGAATTGGCTTACTGGGCCCAAGAGCTCAGGGGGCCCTGATGCCCAAGCCTCTGTGTCAAGTTGCTTCTTCTCCAACCTTCTCTTTTCACAAAACTCACCAGAAGTCATCATTTAAAGGGTTATTTTTTTACAAATAAAAAATCTTCCGTGGGAGAATGCCTCAGGACCCCACTGGAGGAGGGGGGGGGGGGGGCATCTTTGCCCAGGGGTTCATAATCCATCCATGCCATGCCTATGTCCGTCAAAAGTTTGGAATAATTGACTTACTTAACTAACGACTTGTTTGTGAATTTTAATAATATTTTTTCCATGGTAGGAGATGTATTGAAATTCTGTTTGGGGGTCCCTCAGACTCCACCACAGATTTGGTCCCCCCCAATGTTGACATCATGACTACGGCCTTGATTTGAATGCAGTAAAGCAATTCGTTACACTCGTTATACTTCCTGACACTGAGGCCGTCGGCCCGCCGGCCCACAGTTGCAAGGGTGTTTTTTCCACTCACAGGCGCTATAGGGGAGGCGAGACGGCCACCATTCAACCCGAAAAAAGTCATATAACTATTCCAATGACTCTGAAGCTGGTAAATGAAGGTAAATTAAGCTAAAAAACTTGCATATTAAGCTAAAAAACCTGCATAGTGTGCCTTTAATAAAACGTGTACATGATTTAGTTAAACGTAAGATTTACATAATTGAGCGCACAATCTAGTGAAAAGAGACCACATGAGCAAACTATGGTGTAAAAGGAGCACACAATATACTAAATTGTGCGCGCTAGTAAATTCAGATCACAATTTAGTAAAATGAGCACACATTCTCTCGACAAAAAATATCTTGCAATGACACCCAGGCTCCACAGACTTTGCACTTTGCCCTCCAAACAAACTAGGGCCCATGATCTTACTATCTGCTTATGTTTGGACAGGGTCGCAAGGTGAAGCAGCCCCACTGTCAGGTATGAAGATTGTTCAAATGCTTTCTGATGCCAGCACACTGGATTTGACAAAGTCCTGTTATAAGACAGTGTGCCTTCCACGGCACACCTACCCCCTTCTCCCACTTCCCCCTAACATTCTAAATCAATTGTATGCACCATATTGCTATGTAGCATAGTAATGTTATACACCATTTGAAAGCTTAGGTTCTTGGGAATCCATATATGACAACGTTTATCCTGTACAATCTGTATAGTGCTTTACATTGTCAGATTAATCTGGCTATGTCTCAATTAAATTGAATCAAAAATGCCCTCTTCCCCCTCCTCTGCCTTTTGGTGCTTCCCCACCTTCTAGTTGCAGGGCGTATCCTTAGCAATAAGTAGATGCAGCATATTGGGTCTTGAAATATTCACAGGAATCCATAGAAATTGAATATGCATGTTATTTCATCCAATATTAGTTGTGCAGATGTATAGTCCATCTTATACACACTCACTGAACCTAAAGAGAAAATGCAAAAATAGATACTTTAATGTAATTATTCCATATTTTGTGTAGTCGTAGTCTATATCAGAACCCCTGACATACAATCCAAATAGTCTACAGGGAACTTCAGAATGTTACCTTTCATTTGAGACCAGGATTATGCTTCTACACCAAGAGGTTGCCACACAGTAAGGCTTTTATGGCCAGTATGCATTTTGGGTAACCAAAAGTCCTATGGGGAGTTTCTATAGGCCATTTTACAAAATGCATGAGCATACATTGGCAAATGGTGGTCTAAAGCACTCATTTTTTTATTCTATATTGATCTACTTTTGCACACAGCTTCACAATACATTGTGCTAGAGCTCAGTTGTGTTTCTAAGTCATATCAAGTGACTTAAAGGGCTGAATTGTGGTCAGTTCAGAGATGCTTGTTATCTGGAAGAAAAAAAACAATATTCTAGCCTCTATAACTCTGTGCCAGTACTTCACATGATTATTCTGATTGTTCCCTAAGAAACTACAGCTTTATAAAGAGGTCAAGCATTTGGTGGTAGGCCAAAATAGACCTCTGAAGTAGTCACAGTGCAATTTCAGGGGAAAAGCCTAAAAATGCACATCCCATAGGAAGCATAGAATCAGTCGGTGGTTCTTAAACTGGGGGGGGGTCATGAATTGCATGGTCTGGATTAAAGATTTTTTTAGTCAAAGGCTGCCATTGACATAATGGCTTTGGTGTTGACATAGCCTATCTATGAGAGAAGACATTTTCTGCCTCTGCTTCCAATGCCCATCTCACAACATTTCGAAACCAAATTCCGCCGGTTAGAGAGAAGGAGGTCGCAAGACTTGGCCCATGTTTTTTGTGGGGTTGTCAGACAAAAAGTTTAAGAACCACTGGTCTATGTTAACATATTCATAAGATGGCTGGATGTAAGGTTTTTGTTTTGTAATGTTTTTATTCATAGGTGTGCTTAAGATTGTGATGGCACTGGTTGAATTGGTGGAATGTCACCATAACATGGATCATTGCCACACAGTGTTGGCCAAGTTGAAATCTGTTCTCGGAGGTAAGACCAGTGGATTTTATATATTCCTCATATGCTAACATTTCAAAACACCAATAAGGAAAAGTTCTTCACTGCATGGGGTCTCAATGTTTTTAGTGTTACAAGGTGACACTTCAATTTCTATTTCAAATCAATTTTATTTATTCATTATGAGCCACTAATAATGAACCCTACACAAAAACCCTGCACAGCAAACAGAAAAAAATAATTTGTGAAAGAGCATTGACGTCTTTGCATTGCATAATATATGCTCTGAAATGAGACGGGTAACTTCTGCCATCTAGAGGACTATGGAAAATTCAGCACCACACTCCTTGAACTGGATCATGAGATGTGGACAGACATGGATGACCAGAAGAGGAAACAGCACATGGAGAATATCTTTGAAGAACTCATAGGATCAGCAGAGGAGTGGGGCCAGGAGTTGAACAATCTTAATAACAAACTAACTGATGGTAAGAACTCAGTTCAGTATCAACCATTAGCACTAGTAGGCAACCTCTTTGAGATACAAGGATTTCTTTGGCTGTGAAAGTTGTGTGTTAATTTTGAAAGAAAAAAAAATCTCTTTTGAAAGGTAGAGAGATATAAGGATACTGCCAACACTGACCCTGATTTAAATATTTCCTTTTCAGTGTGGTGGGTCATTAAACACATCTTGCCATTATTCAATGAATGGCAATCTGGAAACGTGGCCAATTTCCTCTACCAAATCAACGGTAATAGTCCTCTGCACTGAATCATATCAGTGAAAGGTTTTCGAAAGAGGTCATGTAAACATCTTTCTGTATCAACATTGGTGTCCTTACTGCAATGTATTTTGTTTATGTGTAGAGCCCAAGGTTCCTGAGGAAATGTGCAAGGAGGACACAATGCACCTGATAGATGCAGGGCTCTTCCTGAACTCTCCGTATCCATCCGTGCTGAGAGAGGCGAGGGATGTGGACATCATAATGTCCTTTGACTTCAGTGAGGATGCTCCTTTTAAGGTAAAACATGCTCCCTACATGCAACTCCAAACAAGCATCTAAATACAGTGGACACACATAACCATTTTGGCATATTGATATGCTCAAAGCTGTAGTTGGAAACTTCTCCACAATATAAAATGTCTTAATGAAATTAGAATATAGAATATTTAACACCAACGATGCCCCAACGGACTGTCAATCACTGCTCGCGCACACGCAGCTGATCGGCTCCTCTGTAGCACAGGAAGGGGTGGTGGACTGAGTTGTACTCGTTCAAATTTTCAGCCAAGTCATCTCATTGTGCAAACCTCCCCACTACACTGTTATAATGTATTGCACTTAATGTGTGCTGGGAAGGTTGTATGTGAAGACCCAGCTCTTCAGAGAGTCTCTCCTCTTGTAGCACTACCCATAACTAGACTTGCTAATTCTAGCATGTATACCACCTGACTAGAACTGACGCTTGAAGTTTCACTTACTGCAGCACTAACTTGTCCTCATCACACTCTACCTTAATTGCTTCCATTGTTTGAAGTCGCTTTGGTTAAAAAGTGTCAAATGTAATATAATGTAATGTGTGTGTGCAGTCATTAGAGGGAGCCTGGCATTATGCAGCCGCCAACCAAAGAGCCTTTCCCGACATAGACTTTAAGGCTCTGAACCCTGAGTCTGACTGTCCAAAGTCCTTCTATGTTTTTGAGGAAGAAGGGAAGCCAACGGTGATCCACATCCCCCTCTTCAACATTAAGAATGGCAAAGGTGAGTCAAGCACAAACATCTCTCTATCTCTCCTCTTTTCACCTTCCCCACATTTGATCTATTGATTATTTTTTTTATCTTTTCTCATGACAACAACCTACTATTTCGCCATTATCTTTTCTTCTAATACTCTGTTGCCACTCTTCTTTTGCCACGTTACCTCTCCAGATGAGGCCACCATCAAACAGGAATGGAGGGAATACGCCACCTTTCAGATGACCTACAGGGGCAAAAAGAAGATCGACCACCTGGCAGATCTGGCTGCAGAAAATGTGAACAGAGACGGCATCCTGAAAGAGATCCGAAAAGCAGCAGAGAGACGCAAGGCCAAACATTGAGAACACACACACGCACGGGTTAGGGTTAGGGTTCATGTGTCATGACAGTGTCATGTGTTCATGACAGTGTCATGTCACTCTTATGTCGATACTGTCAAGTAAAGTATTACCATCATCCCTAATCTTTTTTCACAAATAATTATTATATGTTTAATTCAAATCTACAATGGTTTTCCGACAAAAACCTATTACTAACAAATGTATTACATATTAGTTAGCAATAGTCTAATTATATTAATTCTAACTGTTGATTAAATTACTGAAGGCTGGGTGTACAAAGGTCATGCTCCACACACAGAAAGATGCACACGCACACACACACACACACACACTGACTGCATTAACTTTGAAATCATTGGTCCAGCCTAACCAATCAAATTGATCAGGGATTCCTAACGTTACTTCCTACTTCGCCTAAACCTTAGAAACTGATAATCAGCAGCATTGGCAGTCAGGAAACAATTTATGTACAATGGCCTACCTTTGCTGTAAATAGAAGTGTTGATAATACTGTTCATCACAGCCACTTTCGATTTTGAAACTAAAGCGTCATCCCCTCTAGTCGCTGATTGGCCTGACCTTTTTGGGGTCTGATGGAAATGCTAGTGAGTAAAAGCTGGGGAACATTCGTCCGTATAAGAAGGGGAAGAAGGGGAGACAAGGGGAAGAAATTGCAGCAAGTCGCAGGTTCGAATCCAGACCAGAGCAAGAGCAAATGAACAGATTACATTTTTAAATTGGCTTGTTTTACAATCAGTTCCTTATCTTTTCATAAAGTTTTGTCATTTTTTAAGTAAATTATTAAAAACTCACTTTTACTTATGCAATTGTGGCCTGTATGTTAATTTGGGGGATATTATTCATATTATATTGTAATTGTTATATCTCATTCAAACTGCAAGCAGCTTCTTGATATTATAAGTGCTTCTAGAATGAACGTATTGTAAAGGAATACAACACAAAATATTCAATTCCACAAGAAAATATATATTTATTAACACAACATGCTCAACAGTACACATATTCTAGGCAAAATGGCAATTAGGTCAGGTCAGTCAGTTATTTCAGTCAGGTCAGTGATTACTTTCTGACTGAAAAGGAACTAGAATAATAAAACATATATTTTAGATTTATAAAGATATAAAGATGTATACAAATATTATAAAGATATTGATGTACAAGACCAACAATAACCACATATAAATAGGCCTATACTGTACAAACAGTCGAGAGGATCTCAGCCCATGTAACCAATCAAGAAAAACTGTGATTTATTGATAGAACAATTATTAACACTAGACGGCAATAAAAACATTTAATAAAAACATTTATACATTTATTAATAGTAAAGTATTAAGTTTAACTACTTCAGTATAATAAAGTATCTATCTATCTATCTATCTATCTACTGTATCTATCTATCTTTTGTAACTGCCTCAGTGTTTGGGTAAAATATTTTGCCTTTATACTGACTGTGGCCAGTTTCAACAGTGCGAAACTGGGCACATTTACAACATGCATTTGAGGTCACAGTGCGTACATGCGCTTTGTGTCTGCAGGTGCTTGGTGGGTGTTTGCTCTGTGTATGCAGGTGGGTGGGCCAATGGGGCGACAGCAGGTGAGGGGGCAGGTGAGTGAAAACTTGGTGGGCATGTACCCCCACATGGATAGCATGGAACCGTCATTTTTCGTTTTGATCTGTAGCCCCCCCGCTGGACTGGACCCCCTGAAAGGAGGGTAGGGCAGACACAGTTCTCTGTGAATATGTTGAGAACTGTAGGGCCTAGGATGACCATTTTTTTCCGTATGTTTGCCTCCAGGGGTCATGTTAACCCATTTCATGTGCACACATGTGCACAAACAGATACACACACACACACACATACATTCACAGTAATCATACGTATGACACATACTCACACAGTAGACATGTACGCTTGCATGCACAGGCACATACGCAGGCACACACACACACACACACACACACACCCACACACATAACATAAACATAACACAAACAATCAAGAATTTCTCAGAATTATGAACAGGCAAGATGGAGGTGGGGTTGTATAAAATGAATTTTACATGTGAAATCTATGAACTAATCATGTTTTGGTACTTGTTGTCTAGCAGATACCAGTGAGAATTGAGTGTGGATAATGCAATTTAGTGAGACAGAATCATATAGGCCTTTCAGCGTGATTTCTTTTTGTGGAAAAAATGTGCTGGACTGGGCGGCGGTCATATTTTGTACCGCTCTGCGGTACATCTAGTTATGATGAATATTTGGTTTTCCTTTAATTCTACTGAATTTGTAATTATGTATCGGCCGTTGTAATTGCCGATACTGATGGTATGTACGTACCTATTGTGTGTGTGTGCGTTTGTATATGTGTGCACCACCATCTACAGGCCAATGAGTATACAGTCACTAAATGTACACATAACTTAATTTTTTTAGACCCCCCCATGGATGAAAATCTACGAAACTTGGCATACCCCCAGATAATGTCAGGTTAATCATACACATAAAATTTGGTGCAGTTCTGAACATCTTAACTGAAGAGAGGGGCGATTAAAGCAGAATGATATTGCATTTTCCTTTTTTACCAAGGGGGTGCAAATCACAAATGAGTGATTATGGGCTAGGTTGATGTGGGCCCTTGAGACCAACATACCATAAACATTTCTTCATCCTCGGTGCCACGGTTCAGGTAGTTATTTAGGAAAAACTGCATTTTTTGGGTTTCGGGGGGCCCAGCGTGGTGGGGGAGTGGCCCCTGGGGACCAAACGAAGTTTTTCTGTAAAAGTCTAGTGGGGCTACATACCCACCAAATTTCATGTGCCCCGGTGGTTCGGTGTCCCGGGTATCGTTGACCAAAAATTCAGGAAGTAGATGACGGGGGAAAAAAAAAAAAAAAACTTTGACAATCCCTATATGACCGCTTCACTAGCTTCGCTAGCGGCGGTCATAATAAAGGGAAATTAAAAAGGGGTTCTCTGAAAGGTACACAATGCCTGCATGCGTATAACATGATGTTTAATAGGCTATAACGTTACTTTCAGAACAATTTCGCCTCTTTATGATGACCTGACCCCATTAACTATAATAAACAAATAAGTAGCAGCATGAAGTAACTGCTTGCAGACCATGTCTATGTGTCAGATGTGCTGTCCTAGGCTACAACTAACTTGAGTAACGTTAACTAATTCCAAGCATTCCTGCCTGTCTGAAATAAATAACGTTCACGTTAATGACAAGAATAACACTGCCACTGGCTTGATGCTAGCCTCAACTAACTATGCTTAATTTGACCAAAGAAACGATATGCTGACCTAAAAGGCTACACATAGTCAGACGACGTCGGATACTATTTACATTACAAATATATAGCTACAGTAATTGCATACTTTCAGTATTTAACGTTACACATTAACGGAACATGTACATTAACTAAATGTTTTTAGCATTATAAATCGCTAATCGCTAATGCTAATCGCTATCTGTAGTCAGCTAGCAAGTGATGTATAATTATCTGAATTCTGCATAACTTTCCATAAATCTTTCCATAATTGAAACACAACAAAATAGCCATTTTATCAACAACATATAAACAACATACCTGTTTTATATTCTTGATCGCTGAGCTGGCGTATGAAACTGATGGAATGTAGTGTAGCCTACATTCAACGTTGTCAACAAATGACGTAAAGGTAGCACGAGGATTTTCAAAAGATTGGCCACCTGCGGTGATTGGACGTTTCAGAGAAAGACTGATCGTGTACAGTAATTGGATGACGAAACATAGGCCTGGACATTTGATTGGGGATGCAATTTCTAAACCCACAACGTGGTTGGCCTTGAAAAAATGAAGCCAGGTACACCATTGGACGAGGAGTACGGACCATCCGCTTGCAGGTACCGGCTTGAGGGCTTACTTTCTAAGACACTAATTGTGGGCAAAAAACATACTGCACAATGCATTGATACCCACAGGAGTAGCAAACTCAGCTGTGCATTTAGGAAGCAAAGTCCGATGCACCAGAGTAGACAAAAAAACCAACCGGGCTCTGTTAGCATGTGTATTGTCTGTGAGACAAAGTTGGGGGGGGGCCTTTGTGGTCTAAATGCACTTCATACAAGCAAGGATACAGAAATATGTCTGATAAATAAGTGTATTTAGAGAGAGAACCTAAATTGTTATAGACCTCATAAGATCAGTTATATTTTATGTAAATTATAAGAGCTGTCTTACTTAATGGGACACCAGGCAACGTTTTTGTGTTAATTAATCATCTTCGTGAGTCGGTATATGGTTAAATGACTCATTACGGGGCGAATGAAGGCTCTCTAGCCCGCCCCTACTGCCTGTAGGAAGAATATCCCACTTGCATGTTCGGTGTATCCTACCCGCCAACCGAAGCAGGATCAGTTTACAGCACAGAGGCAGGCTAACGAAACGCTAGAGATTGTTGCAAACGTGTGTATAATGGCAGAGCCGGCGAAGAAGCAGCGAAAACCCTTGACGGAAGACGCAAAGAAAAGAAAAAGAGCTTCAGACCGAGCGAGGGGGAGTTTCGTAGAGAAAAAGCATCAGGATTGCCTGGTGTCCCTTTAATGCAGAGATGTAGAAGTAAATTTGGCTAAATTCTCCCTGTGACGGGATAGTTGACTTCCTCTTGGTCCTAGAGGGCAGACAAAAGTCTGTAGCCAGGACCTTTTGACCTGTCTCTGACCAGATTGACAGACCAACTTCTGCAAAGCTCTATAGCTCTGAGGTCTGTATTGAGTTAACCACATTATAATGTACGAGCAGAGGGAAAAGGGACTCAGAGGTAGAGAGAGCCTCAAGGCCAAGCCCCAGATTAGGGAATCTGATTCTGATAGGAGAGCCTCCCAGTCGAGCTAGCCTTCTCGTACATCCTAAACCCGTTGAAAAGGGGGCCTTGCATCAGAGTTTACAGAAGCATCTTATCAGGGTTGTTTCCAGGAGTCAGACTGATCAGACCCCGGCCTGTGTCCAAGTGGCATTCTACTGCCCCCACTGCTCTCCCCTCTTCAACAAAGCCATCTGGATGCTTTTTCTGCTGCCTCAACGTTGTTGCCTATGGCTCTTCTTCTGTCTTCTTCACCTGTTATGCCCAGCGTGCCGTAGGCCTTGCTCAGGGAGTGACTGGCAAATCCCACACTGCCCACCTCTACTGCCCACCTCCAACAAACCCCAGCCAAACCCCAGGCAACCAATCAGAGCCGGTTCGTCAGTAGACTGCCCTGCCTCAAGAAGACAGTGGCCACTGCTGTGACAGGTGAGCAGTGAGGTCAGTAAAGTAGATAGATAGATAGATAGACAGATAGATGGATAGATAGATTGATAGAGATACTTTATTTATCCAGAAGGAAATTAAGGTGTCCAATAGCTTATGCACACCATACACAGACATATGGCATCCACATACACACACATACAACAAAAATACAAAGGAATATATAAATAGTGTGCCCTTACAGTAAAATTAGATTGTAACATGTTAAAGGAGCAGTGTCATAGTGCAAGTACATTGCCAGTGCAAATTCTATATCTATTCAAGTACAACAGGCTACACAATAAACAATAGAATAATCGTTATATCTATACATGGACAAAAGTAAAAGACTTGAAGAAAAGTTTAAGTTAAAGTTGAAAAGTGTCCACACAGACAAAAAGACAGCATGGCGTATTGACCATGCAGTCAAGCTACTGAAGCTAGCAAAATGGGCAGGTGACTAATATAGCCAGTAAGGGAGTCAAATAGTGCCAATCAGTGCAGTCCAGGGTAGTTTGTGTGTATAAAGGCACACAGATGAAGGCATGGTGCAAAGGGCAGTGTGCAGAGCAGACTTAAACACTGAAGTCAATCACACTCCTCCCCTTCTGTGTAGCGTTGAAGAGCTGAAGGGACAGAGGACCTACGCAGCCTGTCTGCTTTGCAAGACAGAGAGAGGAGCCTACTACTGAACAAGCTCTTCTGCTTGGAGAAAGTGGAGTGCAGGGGGTTGCGGCCATTGTCCTTCATAGATAGCAGTCTGCTTAGGGTCCTCTTATCTGCAACTGATGTCAGTGACTCCAGCTTCATCACCACAGAGCCAGCTTTTCTAACCAGCCTGTCCAGTTGTCCAGCATCTCTCCTCCTAGTGCTGTAAAATACGCAGTAAATATGTATCCCTATCACACACTGATTGTATTGTTTCAGATAGCTTTCATTGCAACAAAAGAATAGGATCTAAATCAAACTTAGGTACACATGGGCAGCCCACGAGATGATATATTCACAAACATACAAAGTTCAGAGTTTCAGACCATCTCATATCGTCTTGACAGCTTAACGTTACTTAAACAGCAGTGCACATATTACAGCAATAGCAGCATAATTTGACCTTTGACCTCCCAGAGCAAAAGTCCGTGGAGTGTCTGGCAGGGAAGGAGGAAGTGAGGGAGCAGGTGAAGAAGAAGAGAGTGATAGTGGAGAAGCAAACAAGCAGCACCCAGCAGACCAGGGAGCTCCCAGAGCTGGCCAAACTGCCCCCTGTGTCCTGCCCTGAGCAGGCCATCCTGCAGGCCTTCAGGCTGCTCAGAGACGACGACTGGTGGGAGTATAGCTAAAATAGACTAGGCTAACACATTAA
Source organism: Alosa sapidissima (assembly GCF_018492685.1). Lineage (NCBI taxonomy): Eukaryota > Metazoa > Chordata > Actinopteri > Clupeiformes > Clupeidae > Alosa > Alosa sapidissima. Next base: position 11,110,543 of record NC_055965.1, read on the forward strand.
CGCTATAACACTTGTAGGCTTTCCGCTAAGATAGGCATGTTAGAAAGTATGTTGTTGTTTCTGCAGGGAGCAGAAGATCGAGGCCCTGACCTCCCTCAGGTCTCTGTCTCAGCACCACGCTGAGGTGCTGCTGCCCAGGCTGCATGATGTGTGTCTGGCCGTCTACCACGAGGTTAGAGGCTCTCTGCTGGAAAACAAAAAAAAATCACCGGGCGGTGGTAGTGTAGTGGTTAAGGAGCTGGGCTAGCGTGCAGTAGCCTGTAGGGTGGTGGTAGTGTAGCGGTTAAGGAGCTGGGCTAGCGTGCAGTAGCCTGTAGGGCGGTGGTAGTGTAGCGGTTAAGGAGCTGGGCTAGCGTGCAGTAGCCTGAAAGTTGTGGGTTCAATTCCCAGCTTCTACCGTTGTGCCCTTGAGTTGCTCCGGGGACAATGTGATCCCTTGTAATATAGCTGACATTATGTAAGTCACTTTGGTCAAGAAGTGTCTGCTAAATGTAATGTAATATCACACCTACATTTCTCAAGCGAAGTGCTTGAAAAAGTTCATAGTTCTTTCATAGTAACCATTGGGTCCTTGGTTACCTGTCTGACCAAGGCCCTTCATCCCGGATTACTCAGTTTGACTGAGCGGCCAGATCTAAGAAGACTGTTGGTTGTTCCAAACCTTTCCATTTGAGAATGTAATTTAGGCACAGGTGGATTCCATTCAAGTTGTAGAAGCATCTCAAAGACCATTGATAGAAGTAGGATTCACCAGAGCTCAACTACAAGCGTCATAACAAAGGATGTGAAAACTTATGTAAATGGAATATTATATATATATATATATATATATATATATATATATATATATATATATATATATATATATATATATATGTGTGTGTGTGTGTGTTTTCATTTATTCAAATATGCAAAATATCTTATTAACGATGTGGGATACAAAAATGCCCCAAGCATAAATGGATTGTATGTGAAATTTGGTAGTGACCTTTATCAGGTTGTTGTAGGTTTTGCCCTGTCTAATAAAGCCAGTCATGTTCTTCAGCTTTTGATTGGCTCTGAGACTACTTTGATTAAAGTATGAAAGAAATATTGGGGATCTGAATTTGCAGACTGTTGTATGATGGTTATAGATTTTTGTCTATGGTTTTGTATAAAATGGGCTTTGTATAGGCCATATGTTTAGGTCACATTGTTTTGGCCACAAAGGGAACTTCTTTCAATTGGAAACTCTCCTAAACAGAACTGAAACACCAGTCTAGACGTAATAACACAGTAGCCATGCTGCATGAGCTCATTTTTCAGCTAACATATGTAAGTGCCTGATGTCTGATTTCTCATCTCTGAACTGTATGATAAACTTTGAACTGTATGATAATCTCTGAACAGTATGATGCTACTACCACTACTAACTGTTTTATTAGGGTTATATAACTGGCATGTATGCTTTTGCAATGATCGATAATCAATTGATTTTTGTGCATGATTTTGGTTGGCTGTGTTAATACAGGTTGAGGTAATTGTGCCTAATAAAGGTTTTATGACTGGCACAGAAGAAGAAACAAAATGGCTAAACAAAATGTTGCTAATTAGAAAAAGATGCAGAATATTGTAAAATGTTCACAAAATGATAAATGGCTGCATTGGAAATGTAAGAAATCATGGGCTGTTCATTCTGATTTATCATTCATGTCCACTTCTTCTGGTTGCCTTGCATATTCAAATGAAGGTATTTTCTCATCCAAGTTAAAATGAATTATGCACATTTTCAGCTGCTGTCATAGAATAGTTAATTATGTATCTTTTTTATGTCCATGTATGACAGTAGTTATACGTGACCATCACAGAACACATAATTCTACTCAAACATGGATGTGCTGATCAGGTGAGATTTCCAGCTGCTATCTGTAATAACGTGGTGGGTTGCATGCTTTTAACAAACTATATGATAGACACTTACTGTATAACACTGAAATCTCTATATGTATGTACCAATCAATGTTTTGTTACAGTAGCCTTAGGGCTAAACTATGACAGTTAGAAATCATTATGGTGAGATTTTCAGAGTTATTTATCCCTCAAAATCAGCCTGACTGTCCGCCATTCTGTGCTGTGGAGGGCTGCTGATTTGAAGATGTTGATTTCTAAATGTGTCACATGCAACCCTCATTCCAGACAGGACCTCTGTGATGAAGAGAAGGGTTACATTCAGAAGAGGCTTCAAGTAGTAGGTGACTGTCTGCGCAGTCACGGCATTGTCTGTAAGCCTGTGAGTGGTAGTAATAACTTCTCCATCCCATCCATACATCCTGTCCAATAACATCCTGTATTTATTTGTTTGTCATTGATTGATTGATTCATTGATTGATTGATTCATTCATTGATCCATTCATTTATTCATTCATTCATTCATTTACTACTCTGGCACATTATTTGTGACAGCAGGTCATAAACAGGCCATTGAAAGAATGTGATGAAAAAGGAAGTAAAAAATGATTATGATACTGACATTACCAATTTGCAAATTTGCGTGACTGCTTGAATGAAAGAATGAATGAGTCAGTTCCTGAATGAGTCCACAGACACATCTGAAATGAAATGGTATTTTGTCCAGGATGAAGTACCTCGTGTTGCACTACTCGGCTCTGGTGGAGGAGAGAGGGCCCATATCTCCTTTCTGGGTGTCCTACGTCAACTGGGGCAGGACAATCTGCTGGACTGCTTCCTCTACATGGCTGGAGTGTCTGGATCCACATGGTCAGTACATCTTAGTCACTGTAACCCCCCCCCCCCCCCCCCCCCCCAACACACACACATACAAACACACACACACACACACACACACACACCCCTGTAAGATCTGCAGGTCTGACGGGCGTAGTTCTGATGTCACACAGGGCCATGTCTTCACTGTATGCTGATGCCCATTGGTCGAAAAACGCGAAGGTCACCACCAGCAGTGTCCTGAAGAGCATATCTGAGGGGGAAGACATGGATTTTTCCGAAGGTGTGCAGTGGCTCAGGAAGAGATACGAGGAAGGGGATCTATCCCTCTCTGATTCCTGGGGAGTGATGACTTGTGTTATCAAAGGTGTACCGGTGAGTGAGTGAATAACTGAATGGTTGGATGAATGAATGAATGCAATGCATCTATCCATTTAAATAGGCAATATAACTGTGTTTGTTTGTGACACATCAGCTGGAGACAAGGACCCTGTCTGATGAGGGATCCAGAGACCGAGATGGTGCCAATCCATACCCACTCTACAGTGCTATAGACCGGGCATTCTTTGACAAGGACAAAGCGAAAAGGAAAGGTATCAAAGAATAATAGGCCGACAGGTTTTGTTGTGCAATGTCCAACATATTAACACATCAGAATACAGTGAGAATACCCCAGAATTCTACACCTTGAAGGAGTGCTTTTTCTCTCAGTTTTTTTTCCCAGTAATTCCAGAATCATTCTATGCATATAATTCATATACCATGTGGAATTTACTGAATCAACTGATATTTAAAACTATGTTGAGGACATTATCAAGTGGAACCTATAGTTAGTAACAGTCAAATCACATATCATATGCTATAAGGTCTGCTACAGTATACTATACAGTATTATTCCTCCTTAAAGGGAGCATTTCCGTTAGTTGTTATCACTAGACAAAAACGGCATCATATTAGTATATGTTAATAGTAACATATCTTTGACACAGTAAAGGTATGGAAGCATATGTCTTAAGTTTGGGAAATTCCGTGTCCGTGTTTAAATAATGAACTGAAACTGCATGTCTTTTGTGACCCTGGGCATGGGCAAAGGAAACTAGACATTGATTGCGGATGCTTGTGACTTGAGAGTGAAAAACACTTCCTCTGCAGAGTTGTGGTTTGAGTTGAGTCCCCATGAGGCTGGGTTCACGGAACCTGGGGCTTTTGTTAAGACATCCCTGCTGAAACAGGACTTTGAGGGAGGATGTGTAAAATACTCTCCTAAGAGGAAGCCAATGGACATGGTTCAACTGCAAGGTATTTTTCCACATACTTCATTATATCATGTCAGACAAACACACACACACACACACACACACACACACACACACACACACACAAAACATGCGCACGCACGCAAACAAACACAGACACACACACAAAAACATTTTAAAGTCCAGAGGGTGTGTTTTTGCAGGGATTTGTGGAAATGTTTTTGGAGATGAGAAGCAAAACCAGAAACACATCCTGGATTGGATCAAAAAATCACTTTTGCCAAGTGCGTATGGTGATCTTCACTCTGCTATTCACGAGAAATTTGCTTGCTGACACACAGGACCCCGGAGGTGTCAAGGCAAGATGTTTTTGTCGTGTATATCCAGAAAATGTGCTGTCATTTTTGCTATCGTGCTCTCATTTTACTAAATTGTGCAATAATTTTGATTTTGTAAACTGAGCGCATCATTTAAAGGTAAACTATGCAGTATTGGCAATTTCCTTACCCTTTTTTTCGGTTTTTGCTTATTTTCGCTTGCTCTGTCATGACGAATGTCTGAGAAACTCCATCGCTACCTTTTTCTAGCCGGTGCCTGGCGTGTATGTGTATTTGAATCAGGGCCGTAGTCACCATAGACATTGAGGGGGACATGTCCCCCCCAATATTCAAATATGACCAAAATGTCCCCCACAATATACGGAAAAAGAAAGAAAGAAAAAAGCGCTAGACTAGGCCTACAGGAAACCTACACGCATCTGAAATGTAATCAAACATAAATAACGCACAGATTAGTGACCTAGTGATGGTTCCAGAGTAGCCTACACCCCTGAGTGGTTTGTCCTGGTGGTTTTCCGTTTTTCGTTAGTGGCGTGCGCTATCAAAAGCTTCCATTTACTGCACCCTACTGCGGTGAGGTAGGGCTGTCAACAATATTGCAAAAGCTACCGGTACAATTTTCACAAACTTGTTGGAAAGGTGTAGCACAGGCTAAGGAAATCCCATACATTTTTGGAGCCGATCAGACTCAAAGGGAACTTTGAAACATTTTTCATATTGTAGCCTATTCTTAGCCTAGAAATCTAGACACGCCCCTAGCGGCAGCAAATTACATTTTAATGTGGGTCTGGCTCGCCAGGCTAGCCTATTCTCGCAATGATAGCGAAAGTGAAAGGTTTTATTTTAAATGATGAATTTGTGCAAGCCTGTGTCATTAATTTCTTTCACGTCTTTCAACATAAATAATGCATTCATATGCTAGTATTAATGCCAGACATTACCGTTTATAGGCCTCTTAGAAATGGTTGTTGCATCTTGCATATTATTTAGATGCGCACTCAATCGCGCATCCATGCAGGCAAAACGTAGGAATCAAATGTAATGCACTGGCGGTGATAGCCTACAGTTAATGTGAATCGCGGACAATAACCAAAGAAAGGAATTTGCACCTCCATTCACCAATTAAAGGCTGTAGTAGGCCTAGTGTTTCTATGTTGGCACAAAACGTCATTTCAGTCAGAAGCCAGTCTATAGCCTAATGCAGGGGGTAACGTGAGTCAAACAGAAGAGGGGCCTGTCGCCTATTCCTGAATCCTGTCTCTTTAAAACTACATTAAAATTGTGTGATTAGCCGCCAGCATAATAAAATCTAAATTAAAAGACAAAATCTTATTAGGTTATAGGTCCAAACCTATGAGTCTAAGCCTTAGTTAAAAAAAATCTCCAGGTGTAAGTAATAAGTAAAAGAACCACATTCTGTGTAATATAGAGGTTAACAAAGAAACTCTAGTTTGTAATTTCTTTTAAAGTATACATTTTGAAGACAAATGGAGTCATACCACAGGTCCAGGGATGGATTACTGAATTGGTTTACTGGGCCCAAGAGCTCAGGGGGCCCTGATGCCCAAGCCTCTGTGTCAAGTTGCTTCTTCTCCAACCTTCTCTTTTCACAAAACTCACCAGAAGTCATCATTTAAAGGGTTATTTTTTTACAAATAAAAAATCTTCCGTGGGAGAATGCCTCAGGACCCCTCTGGAGGAGGGGGGGGGGGGGGGGGGGGGGGGGCATCTTTGCCCAGGGGTTCATAATCCATCCATGCCATGCCTATGTCCGTCAAAAGTTTGGAATAATTGACTTACTTAACTAACGACTTGTTTGTGAATTTTAATAATATTTTTTCCATGGTAGGAGATGTATTGAAATTCTTTTTGGGGGTCCCTCAGACTCCACCACAGATTTGGTCCCCCCCAATGTTGACATCATGACTACGGCCTTGATTTGAATGCAGTAAAGCAATTCGTTACACTCGTTATACTTCCTGACACTGAGGCCGTCGGCCCGCCGGCCCACAGTTGCAAGGGTGTTTTTTCCACTCACAGGCGCTATAGGGGAGGCGAGATGGCCACCATTCAACCCGAAAAAAGTCATATAACTATTCCAATGACTCTGAAGCTGGTAAATGAAGGTAAATTAAGCTAAAAAACTTGCATATTAAGCTAAAAAACCTGCATAGTGTGCCTTTAATAAAACGTGTACATGATTTAGTTAAACGTAAGATTTACATAATTGAGCGCACAATCTAGTGAAAAGAGACCACATGAGCAAACTATGGTGTAAAAGGAGCACACAATATACTAAATTGTGCGCGCTAGTAAATTCAGATCACAATTTAGTAAAATGAGCACACATTCTCTCGACAAAAAATATCTTGCAATGACACCCAGGCTCCACAGACTTTGCACTTTGCCCTCCAAACAAACTAGGGCCCATGATCTTACTATCTGCTTATGTTTGGACAGGGTCGCAAGGTGAAGCAGCCCCACTGTCAGGTATGAAGATTGTTCAAATGCTTTCTGATGCCAGCACACTGGATTTGACAAAGTCCTGTTATAAGACAGTGTGCCTTCCACGGCACACCTACCCCCTTGTATAGTATCTGTATAGTGCTTTACATTGTCAGATTAATCTGTCTATGTCTCAATTAAATTGAATCAAAAATGCCCTCTTCCCCCTCCTCTGCCTTTTGGTGCTTCCCCACCTTCTAGTTGCAGGGCGTATCCTTAGCAATAAGTAGATGCAGCATATTGGGTCTTGAAATATTCACAGGAATCCATAGAAATTGAATATGCATGTTATTTCATCCAATATTAGTTGTGCAGATGTATAGTCCATCTTATACACACTCCCTGAACCAACAGAGAAAATGCAAAAATAGATACTTTAATGTAATTATTCCATATTTTGTGTAGTCGTAGTCTATATCAGAACCCCTGACATACAATCCAAATAGTGTACAGGGAACTTCAGAATGTTACCTTTCATTTGAGACCAGGATTATGCTTCTACACCAAGAGGTTGCCACACAGTAAGGCTTTTATGGCCAGTATGCATTTTGGGTAACCAAAAGTCCTATGGGGAGTTTCTATAGGCCATTTTACAAAATGCATGAGCATACATTGGCAAATGGTGGTCTAAAGCACTCATTTTTTTATTCTATATTGATCTACTTTTGCACACAGCTTCACAAGACATGGTGCTAGAGCTCAGTTGTGTTTCTAAGTCATATCAAGTGACTTAAAGGGCTGAATTGTGGTCAGTTCAGAGATGCTTGTTATCTGGAAGAAAAAAAACAATATTCTAGCCTCTATAACTCTGTGCCAGTACTTCACATGATTATTCTGATTGTTCCCTAAGAAACTACAGCTTTATAAAGAGGTCAAGCATTTGGTGGTAGGCCAAAATAGACCTCTGAAGTAGTCACAGTGCAATTTCAGGGGAAAAGCCTAAAAATGCACATCCCATAGGAAGCATAGAATCAGTCGGTGGTTCTTAAACTGGGGGGGGGGGGTCGCCAAACATATTGAAGGGGGGTCATGAATTGCATGGTCTGGATTAAAGATTTTTTTAGTCAAAGGCTGCCATTGACATAATGGCTTTGGTGTTGACATAGCCTATCTATGAGAGAAGACATTTTCTGCCTCTGCTTCCAATGCCCATCTCACAACATTTCGAAACCAAATTCCGCCGGTTAGAGAGAAGGAGGTCGCAAGACTTGGCCCATGTTTTTTGTGGGGTTGTCAGACAAAAAGTTTAAGAACCACTGGTCTATGTTAACATATTCATAAGATGGCTGGATGTAAGGTTTTTGTTTTGTAATGTTTTTATTCATAGGTGTGCTTAAGATTGTGATGGCACTGGTTGAATTGGTGGAATGTCACCATAACATGGATCATTGCCACACAGTGTTGGCCAAGTTGAAATCTGTTCTCGGAGGTAAGACCAGTGGATTTTATATATTCCTCATATGCTAACATTTCAAAACACCAATAAGGAAAAGTTCTTCACTGCATGGGGTCTCAATGTTTTTAGTGTTACAAGGTGACACTTCAATTTCTATTTCAAATCAATTTTATTTATTCATTATGAGCCACTAATAATGAACCCTACACAAAAACCCTGCACAGCAAACAGAAAAAAATAATTTGTGAAAGAGCATTGACGTCTTTGCATTGCATAATATATGCTCTGAAATGAGACGGGTAACTTCTGCCATCTAGAGGACTATGGAAAATTCAGCACCACACTCCTTGAACTGGATCATGAGATGTGGACAGACATGGATGACCAGAAGAGGAAACAGCACATGAAGAATATCTTTGAAGAACTCATAGGATCAGCAGAGGAGTGGGGCCAGGAGTTGAACAATCTTAATAACAAACTAACTGATGGTAAGAACTCAGTTCAGTATCAACCATTAGCACTAGTAGGCAACCTCTTTGAGATACAAGGATTTCTTTGGCTGTGAAAGTTGTGTGTTAATTTTGAAAGAAAAAAAAATCTCTTTTGAAAGGTAGAGAGATATAAGGATACTGCCAACACTGACCCTGATTAAATATTTCCTTTTCAGTGTGGTGGGTCATTAAACACATCTTGCCATTATTCAATGAATGGCAATCTGGAAACGTGGCCAATTTCCTCTACCAAATCAACGGTAATAGTCCTCTGCACTGAATCATATCAGTGAAAGGTTTTCGAAAGAGGTCATGTAAACATCTTTCTGTATCAACATTGGTGTCCTTACTGCAATGTATTTTGTTTATGTGTAGAGCCCAAGGTTCCTGAGGAAATGTGCAAGGAGGACACAATGCACCTGATAGATGCAGGGCTCTTCCTGAACTCTCCGTATCCATCCGTGCTGAGAGAGGCGAGGGATGTGGACATCATAATGTCCTTTGACTTCAGTGAGGATGCTCCTTTTAAGGTAAAACATGCTCCCTACATGCAACTCCAAACAAGCATCTAAATACAGTGGACACACATAACCATTTTGGCATATTGATATGCTCAAAGCTGTAGTTGGAAACTTCTCCACAATATAAAATGTCTTAATGAAATTAGAATATAGAATATTTAACACCAACGATGCCCCAACGGACTGTCAATCACTGCTCACTGCCCAATCACTGCTCACGCAGCTGATCGGCTCCTCTGTAGCACAGGAAGGGGCGGTGGACTGAGTTGTACTCGTTCAAATTTTCAGCCAAGTCATCTCATTGTGCAAACCTCCCCACTACACTGTTATAATGTATTGCACTTAATGTGTGCTGGGAAGGTTGTATGTGAAGACCCAGCTCTTCAGAGAGTCTCTCCTCTTGTAGCACTACCCATAACTAGACTTGCTAATTCTAGCATGTATACCACCTGACTAGAACTGACGCTTGAAGTTTCACTTACTGCAGCACTAACTTGTCCTTATCACACTCTACCTTAATTGCTTCCATTGTTTGAAGTCGCTTTGGATAAAAAGTGTCAAATGTAATATAATGTAATGTGTGTGTGCAGTCATTAGAGGGAGCCTGGCATTATGCAGCCGCCAACCAAAGAGCCTTTCCCGACATAGACTTTAAGGCTCTGAACCCTGAGTCTGACTGTCCAAAGTCCTTCTATGTTTTTGAGGAAGAAGGGAAGCCAACGGTGATCCACATCCCCCTCTTCAACATTAAGAATGGCAAAGGTGAGTCAAGCACAAACATCTCTCTATCTCTCCTCTTTTCACCTTCCCCACATTTGATCTATTGATTATTTTTTTTATCTTTTCTCATGACAACAACCTACTATTTCGCCATTATCTTTTCTTCTAATACTCTGTTGCCACTCTTCTTTTGCCACGTTACCTCTCCAGATGAGGCCACCATCAAACAGGAATGGAGGGAATACGCCACCTTTCAGATGACCTACAGGGGCAAAAAGAAGATCGACCACCTGGCAGATCTGGCTGCAGAAAATGTGAACAGAGACGGCATCCTGAAAGAGATCCGAAAAGCAGCAGAGAGACGCAAGGCCAAACATTGAGAACAAACACACGCACGGGTTAGGGTTAGGGTTCATGTGTCATGACAGTGTCATGTGTTCATGACAGTGTCATGTCACTCTTATGTCGATACTGTCAAGTAAAGTGTTACCATCATCCCTAATCTTTTTTCACAAATAATTATTATGTTTAATTCAAATCTACAATGGTTTTCCGACAAAAACCTATTACTAACAAATGTATTACATATTAGTTAGCAATAGTCTAATTATATTAATTCTAACTGTTGATTAAATTACTGAAGGCTGGGTGTACAAAGGTCATGCTCCACACACAGAAAGATGCACACGCACACACACACACACACACACACACTGACTGCATTAACTTTGAAATCATTGGTCCAGCCTAACCAATCAAATTGATCAGGGATTCCTAACGTTACTTCCTACTTCGCCTAAACCTTAGAAACTGATAATCAGCAGCATTGGCAGTCAGGAAACAATTTATGTACAATGGCCTACCTTTGCTGTAAATAGAAGTGTTGATAATACTGTTCATCACAGCCACTTTCGATTTTGAAACTAAAGCGTCATCCCCTCTAGTCGCTGATTGGCCTGACCTTTTTGGGGTCTGATGGAAATGCTAGTGAGTAATGTTCCAGCTCCTCGGAAGTAGACCTAGGTGGGCATGGCTAGGCTAACACAGTGGGGCAGTCAATCACAAAAAAATGTATCACTTTGTGATAAAAGGATCAAATTTGGTAGAAAAACTCACAAAGGGGGTCTTGAATTTGGTCACTGGGGGCCATGGCAGCCATTTTTAAAAATGCCCAACAAATATGGGTTTTGTTAGGTGAATTGGGATTGACAGCAGAAACAACTAATAATGATTATTCCTAGGGTTAGTAATAATAATTATTCTATCACTTTTAATTATTCTTTATTTTTAAAATGATTTTACCTTGTGTGTTTTATGTTTTTTTTCCTTATTATGATCTTTACTTTACTTACTAAAGCACATTGAATGACCTCTGTGTATGGAATGTGCTATATAAATAAACTTCACTTGATTAATAGATTTGATTAATATTTTACCACATATTTAAATATATAAGTATATATAAATATGCCCCTGTGTTACCAAATAGTACCTTAAGCAAGTTATTGTAGTGTAATCAGAATGTGTTTAGTCAGACAATAACAATCATTCAAGAATTTAGTCATTTAGCTGATGCTTGTATCCAAGGCAACTTACATAAAAAGGGAAACAATCAAGATACAGTGAAAGGAGGACATGTTAGTGTGGCAATAAGTACTACTCTCACAGAATAGAACGGCAGTTCAAGCAAAGTTAAGTCAAGGGGAAAATACTAGATTAAGCATAGCCTGTTGATTGTAGTGCTCTTGGAAGAGTTGGGACTTCAGGAGGTTTTTGAAGATAGAGAGGGATACCACTGCTCTGGTTGGAACTGGTAGTACATTCCACCAACGGGGAACTACAGAAGACAAAAGTTTGGATTGTCTTGAGCGTATACGGGTGCCAGAGCCAGGCTTTGTTCATTGGAGGAGTGCAACGATCCGGAGGTATAGCAGATAGATAGATAGATAGATAGATACTTTATTGATCGCTAGGGGAAATTCAAGGTCACAGTAGCATACAGACAACATACACACACACATTCACTAACAGCAGAAAAAGTAATTAAAAGTATATAATATAAAAAACACAACTAGGCAATAAGGACTGTAGAAGATAAAGAATATACTAATATAAAATACAAATTATACTAAATAAAACTTAATCTAAATCAATTCTAAAAAACAGTATCCACATAGTGGGTGATTAATCAATCAGGTGCACTTGCAATGACTGAAGCAGGGACTGAGCCTGTGGTCCTCTGTGCATAAGGTAAGGTGCTCTTTGTGAATGAGTGTCATGGTGATGGTGCAAAAGAGTAAGTCAAACGAGTAAGTCAAACAGTGCAACAGTGCAAGAATAAAGTCTATATATCTATGTATAAATAACTATATTAAGAAGGGTATAAGTGTGGTCACAGTTCGGCTGTGGCATGGAGGAAGGGGTTGTGCACATGTGCTAATAAAGCACGCAAACAGTGAGGCAGAAGACAATGGTAAAGTGGCTAGTGGACAGACAGTTCAAGACATGAAGGTGGTGAAGAGGCAGACAGACTATGCGAAGAAGTCTATTTCTCCTCTTCCTTTAAGTGATGCATGGACCTGGGGATGAATGACTTCCTCAGTCTGTCTGTTGTGCAAGGCAGTGAGCAAAGTCTCCAGCTGATCAGGCTCTTCTGCTTAACAATAGTGCTGTGGAGTGGATGACACTCATTGTCCAAGATGTTGATCAGTTTGTGGGCATTCAAATAAGTGGGTGCAGAACCAGAGACTGTTTTGTAGGCATTATAGCAACTTGAAATTAATGTAGACAGCTACAGGAAGCCAGTGGAGCTCAATGAGCATTAGGGTAATGTGTGATAATAATTAAAGTCTCAGACTCAAGTGCAGTTTGGTTTTGTTTACTCAGCGAAGGTAACAAGTCCACAATCCAAAGAGTATCCAACAAACAAGCCAAGGTCAGTACACAGGGAATCCAAAGACAGGGTGAACAATACAAAAACGTAATCCAAACAAGCCAAAAAACAGGCAAGGTCAAAACTGGAAATAGGCTAAACAGGTTATCTCAATGAATATCCATTATCCACAAACAGACACAGCTTAGTAGAGTTAATACAAACAATACCTCACGTTGAGGCAACAGATACAGAGTCCTTTTATAGGGCAAGTCTACTAATTGGATATCGTTGAATGAGTGTCCTGTGAGGTAGCATGAGAGAAGTATGCAGTGGTTAACCACCTCGAAGGCAGCTGATAAGTTAAGCAGGATGAGGACCAAGCTGTCACTCTGGGTTCTTTTAAGGCTAGAGCAAAGCTGTTTTGGTTGAGTGGCCACTTTTGAAACCAGATTTATTTGGATCAAAAAGATTATTCTGTGTAAGGAATTCTGAGACTGTTGGCGACCTCCCATTTGATAGCTTTGGATAGGAAGGGGAGAAGCAAGACAGGGCGATAGTTCTCAACCTGAGAAGGGTGGGTAGAGGGTATGTTAAGTAGTTGTGTTACACAAGCCGCTTTGAATGCTGTGGGAAACGTGCTGGAGGTCAGCAAAGCATTTATTACATGCCTGATAGCTGGTGTGATTGTAGGGCTAATAGAAGGTTTGTTTGTTTATAGTAGAATGGCTACATGTCAGAAATCTATATATCTTATTCTCAGAGTGGGGCAAATGAAGAAAATGAAGTGCCATCAACCGGGAAAAGTTGCGGAAGTGCAGTACCATAGGCGCCAGGAAAAGGCTCAAAGTGCAGGGGCCAGATTAGTCTGAGTTGAGGGTGGAACTAAATATAGCAAAGGCATATTCGGTACCAATATGAAATTTAAATTTTAAGTAGATTCTAAGGTCAAATGACAGAGCTTTCAGTGAACCACACCATGAGCAATAGGCCATTCATGAAGTTTCCTGACATTTTCACTCAGATTGCCTGAAGCTATTTGAACAGAAAAAAGCTTATTTAAATGACAAACCATCATCTACAGTAGTTCACACCTTTCACATTCCTCCTTGTTTTTCCAAGAAAATATGATCCGTATGAAATATGATCTCCCTCTACCTCCCTCTAATTATCTCATGACCTCCATTCTCATCTCATCTTACAACTACACTCTCATGTCTCAAAGGCATGCCTAAATATCTTCTACCTCAAGTATGCTGCAAATAGTAGGGGGGCCTATGTGTCTACTGTAATTTGGGGGCTTGTGGGATTCGCATGTTAATTTTTGGAGAGTATTATATCTTTGTTCTAGGGGTTCTTAAGAGTAAAAAAAAAAACATGTCTCATTTTCAAAACATTTTTTTTAAGGTTTTGAAGGACCCAAATCAAAGGTCAAATTCAGTGAAGGTCAAATTTGGTGTTTTGTCCATAAACCTCACATTGCTGGTATTATAACATAGGGTTTGGTGTCAAAAAGCAAAGATATTCTACAAGGTAGTGTGCAAAAGTGGACCACATAAACAATATAAAATATTTTTAGGCTGATGATTGATCTCTTTAACAAGAAATTGTGCCTAAAATTCTCAAAAGTGTCTGCTTAAAAAAATAATACTTCAATATCAATTCATGCCTATTAGTGTGCTTGTATGTAGGCCTAACCTGCTCTGCCAGTTCTTGTCTACACCCATTCAGAGCACAAAGTGCAGAGATCTCTGTTAAATCAAGTTTTTTACATAGCTAGTATCAGCTGAAGTCTGTAAGGCCTTCCGTAGCCTATGTACTGTAAGTGTGAAGAAAAGAAAGGGTAAAAGGATCATCTTTTGAACCTGCAGAAACACCTCAAACTGCATCAAGTCCATCTAGAGGGACTTTGTACACTTGTTCAACAGCAGCTGCTGCCAGCATAGATAAGACACAATTGATCTTCATGAGGTGTCCTCTTTCAATGCAGGCAACCAACCAAGAGATATAAGTAATATTTTGAAGTCAATGACTTTTAACAGGTAGCCAGTGTAGAGATGCTATTTTTTGTGTGTGTGAGCAGCTGCATTTTGTATAAGCTGTAAGCTCTTTAGACAGGTATTATTACAGCCAGCATAACAGCATTGCAATAGTCTATCCTTGAGGTGAAAAAAGCATGGATTATTTTCTCGGCATCTGGTAAAGATAAGGACTTCCTTATCTTTGAAATGTTCCTTAAATGGTAAAATGAAGTTCTGGTGATCTGTTTTATGTGATTATTTAGTGCTAGGTCCTGGTCAATTTAACTCCTAGGTTTTTAACACTTGTGGATGAGGTCAGTGGAAGATCACTATATGTAGCCTGTGATGTGGATAGGATATCCCTCATATTTTTAGAACCTAAAACCTTGACTTCTGTTTTATCTGAGTTCAAAAGCAGGACATTATTCATCATCCATGTCTTTATATCTCTTATACATGTGTCAAGTTTGGCTAATGGGGTTAATTCATCAGGTTTTATGGAGAGGTATAGTTGTGCATCATCTGCTAAACAACAGGGGCCCCAGTACTGAGCCTTGAGGCACTCCATATTTTACCATAATCTGGGTAGATGGTTTATTATGGACCTGTATAAATTGTTGACGGTTAGGAAGGTATGATCTAAACCAAGGGCGTCAGTTTGTTTTTAGAAGTGGTGGGGACAATAACCATAAGCTTGAGTGTGTTTTGAAAAGTGCAGGGTAGGCTACCCTTATGTAAGCTATTCATCCATTCAACGCTGCATTACAATATGCTCAACAGTAGTGTTGCGCCGGGTAAGATTTTTTACCATCTGCACCCACCCGACCCATCAGGAGAGTCAATCTGCACCCACTCGACCCTCAATATGCACTGATTAACTACCCGAACCTGACCCGACCCGACAAAAAAAAAACAATGAGACGTCTTTTTGCTGCAACGTGTGTCTGAAAACGAGGTGAAAATTTGCAGGCCTGCTGATCTGTTCACATGATGCGGAATTTTGGGGAGGCAGCATCAGCTATTAATGTGACGTGCAACAGGGACGTGCCTAGGCGTAGGCCTTATTATGCGTGGGCCTTCAGATGCAGCAGGTGTGTGATTTCCAAAACCATGGCGGGAGAACCGACTGCACTTTGGTTAGCTTGCATTTGCTTTGCTGTTGCTTAGAATGTTAGATTCTTGCGATAGATGTCTTCAGACAATAAAAAGTAATTTGGAAGGGAAATTGAAGAGAAGAGTTGCCCCCTGCGTTGGCCGTGATTCCCCTTTGAAAATCAGAGGTTCACAGGCTACTGTGGACTTGGTCAGTGGCGCCGCCAGCCCTAATCCTGTAGCCTACGCACTGTGCGTACAATTCATTCATGAAATCATTCAACAATAAAAATAGCTTGTGTACTGTCTTAAAACATGCTTCACGCACAAATGATATCCTAGGGCAAAGAGAATTGACATCTCAACATAAGGATAGGCCTACATTAGAAGATGATGGTTGGTGTAAACTTTGTCACACGACGTGATAAGCAGTTCTGGCGCTTAAAAACGCAACGCTCCATTCAGTCATAAATCATTCAAATGTAGGCCTAGTGCTCGTCATGAAAAGAAAACAGCAGCTTAATATTTTTCAGGTGTTTAACAGTAGGCCTAGGCGCACTGTATCAGTTATGCCGTAGGCAGTGAGATTATTAGGCATTGCATCCTGTCACTCTGTTTGGAACATCGGTTGGAATATCGGTTGATAAGATTCAGTTAATGCGAGTATGGGTCGTCTCAAAGTTTGGGACAATCAAACAGCAGAGTAGGCAAAGCAAATCCTACTTGTTAGGTTACCAATAGCTGTCTTTTCTCTAGGCATAGGCCTATCGGAAATCGCGACAAGCTCATTGGTTTCTTTTTTTCTTTTCTATCTTGTTCGCGTGTTGGGTAGTGAAGCGATGCATTTAAATCAATGTACATCAGAGCCGATATGGCCAGATCTGCTGCTCTGTAAGGTATTTCTGTCCCACCCAAATTTGCTGACTACTTGCGGAGTAGCCTATTCATCAGAGACATCACATGTATCACACGAACAAGCTTTTTCTCAGCTTTTAAACAATGTTGGTGGTTAGTTGTTGTGGTAAACGGTTCGCGAGAAAAGTAGCCTAACTTTAATTTAATCATAGCCTATTTTCTGCACCCGTCTCCCTACCCATTCATCTTGGCTTCGCAAACTTTCCCTCAACACATGACAAACCATATATCAGAATAAACAGCAGACCTTACCGAACACAAAGGTGTAATTTTAACTAGACTGCATTTCCGGCAGGAACTGCGAAAGTGTGCTTGCCCTGGTCCGGTCACCAACGTGAGCAGACAGTGACATACGCTATGCTGAACCTGGCTTGATCCAAGCATTCTAACAGTGCCTTTCAGTGTTGGAGCAGTGGCAATACCTCAAAAGCTCTATTAAACTATTGCCTTGCGGGTTGAATGCGATTCGTTGGATTTTACCTTTGGCCTGTCTTCGAATTTAGCTTCTATGACTGAGATCAAATCAATAAAATAAAATGACAGCAGTGATTGGCTGCAAAAAATAAATAATGTCAAGCGTCTTGCGCCTCTCAAACTGGGCTATCAGGTAACCTACAGAGGAATTGAAATTATGAAATATGACCAAGGCATTAAAAAGCTGCTTGTTTGTCAGGATACTTTTTCACTGATTTATTTAAAAAAAAAATATGAGCTATGAGTTTGAATGTTATATATTCCATCCCACAAATTATGTTTTACTGGTTTATTTGACAAATAATCTATATGGATTTGCTCTATAAAGACCTTATGTCTGTTTGGGATTGTTTTGTGAGCCTGGGGTTGTTTTGAGAGCCTATTGATGTAGCCTATCTCAGAATAAAGGAATACTTCATATTACTCTAAACCACCGTCTGTAAATCAACTGTATACTACTGTCTACACTATATTTCTTGACCTGTCTCTGTATGTTTCATCACCGTTCTATACTTTGCCTCACATTGCAACACAGCTCAGATCTTTGGTTGCTATGAAGGCCAGTCGTTCTAAATGGATGGTTGCTATGGCCAAAGGCCAGTTCTATCTCTGCCGTTGTCAAGCGGGCATATCGTAGAATTCTGATTAACCTTATCTTATTTAAAACATCTCTATTTTACTTAGCCCACTTCCATACAGTGGGTCCCATTAAGAAGTGGTCACTTCCTGCACGCTTACCGTGATTCACACAGCAGCATTATTAAATTAATCTGTCACCATACGCCTATGCCTACGTTTGCAAAGAAAACATTTTAATTTGATTCACATGAAACGTTACATTTCATGTACATGTTGACAATGAGTAGGCTAGTTTTGGTTGTTGGTGGTGTTATTGCATCCCTTAGGTATGCCTACAAAGCAAGTTCCCTTAAGCTGTCACAGACGTAGGTGCTACTGTACTTTTAGGGCTAAAGTGCTTCGTGAATTACTGTTAGTAAGAAAAATAGCAGTCCTAAAGTTACACGTGACGAAGTTACGAGTGCAAGCATCTCATATCAAATGACCATGGCATTACGCTAAACAACATAAATCCCAATTAGCAACATACATCTCCTCCCTATAGCTAGCCACACAAGAAATGAATGATACTAAATCTCTGCTTAGCATGCTTCTCCGCTTAGCATTCTAATAACAGAAGGGGCACATTTATGTTGACCACTACAACGACTCATTATGTCTGTAACGTTAACAGTATAAAACACTTACTTTCATAAAGGACGCACACCATACAGCACATACACATGGAAACCGATATTTTAGGTTCTTGGCCACAAACTCAAAACGTGTCTCTCTGAAGCCCTGTTCTAGAATCTTTGCTCTGAATGCTGTGTTGCTAGGCAACATCAAATAAACGAAATCAGAGCCATATAAAGGTTACCTTTATATGGCTCTGAATGAAATGATAGTCTTTCAGTATTAAATGTGTACGTGTGCTTCCGAATGGATGTGTGTGGTTTGCAATTAGAATAAACAAGAAATAACATTTCCAATAATTTCCCATGATAAATTACATAATATTTGCACCTTCATTACTTGTGAATCTCACACCGTATTTCAAGTAGGCTACACTAGTGAAATGTAATACAACGTTGCCACCTAGCGTTCAGATAGGTAGGCTATTTAACATTAACGTGACATTGCTCGTTTATTCTTTCGTCAACTCCATGCTTTTAGGAAAACAATCTTTTTATCATAGTTCCCTCTTCAATGAGCGATTACCAGCTCGTTTTTGTAACAGAGATAGCTGTTTATTGTCCCTAGGTTTACAGAAACACCTATTCATATTAATACGTAGCCTATGGAGTGCTGCCGACCACTGTTCATTACATGGCCCAGAATGCCTTGCATGTCTTTACAACAAAACAACACAGTAAAACCTAAATGCCCGTAAACATATGCATTTGCATACTTGTAACATTTTTAATAATACTCTCCCATCATGATATGTAACAATAATGAAAAATTTCATTTGAATACCGTCAATGTGAAAACAACTCTATTATGTAAGCTATATATAGCTACTGTTCTCCTTGCTATTTCAGTTCGTAAGTCCATACTATCCCATGGCAGAGCAAGGATTTCATGATTGGGCAAGGTTGCCTGGAAACATTGTGTCTGCTCTG
This sequence comes from Alosa sapidissima, assembly GCF_018492685.1. Classification (NCBI taxonomy): domain Eukaryota; kingdom Metazoa; phylum Chordata; class Actinopteri; order Clupeiformes; family Clupeidae; genus Alosa; species Alosa sapidissima. The sequence continues at coordinate 11,130,051 of NC_055965.1, forward strand.
AGACATTGTGCATACATGGAAGGCATTGTGATAGAAGGTAAATGGTGAAAGGGTAAATGGTGTGAGTTACCAAATACCCGTGGGTGGTTTGCCAAATTATGGAAACTTTTGGAATATTTCTTTTTTTTTTTTTGCCTATGCACCCTCACACTGGAGTCCCCAGTTCATATACAAAATTTGGTATCGATATGTGACAGTGTTCCTGAGATATGGACGACTTCCTGTTTCGGAGCTTCGCCGCCGATTTTGTTTGGCTGTGACGGGCAAACGCTTTCGAAAATCAAAAATCCTTCCGCTAACATTTGTGAGGCTTGGTCCAAGGATAATGTACGTCAAGTTTCGTGGCGTTCGGACCAAATTTGTGACCTGTGAAAATTTAGTTTCGCTTTCTGTTCAATCCAATATGGCGGACGAACGGCACGCCCACCTGACGTCATCTTCGCGACCAACTTACACCTGTACTGACCGGACGTTTTAAAGTTGGAACGGTGTCTCTGTCTCAAAGGGCCTAGGCGCTAGGGCTGACAAAAAATTAGGGAGACGGGAAAAATAATAATAATAAAACTTAAGAAGAACAATAAGTGTGCTGCTTTGCAAGCACACTTAATAATAATAAAACTTAAGAAGAACAATAAGTGTGCTGCTTTGCAAGCACACTTAATTAAAGTTTAAAGCACTCCCCTGTACAGTTAGCCATTCCAGAGTAATCCGGTTTTAAATTTGCAGCAATGTCTATATGCATGTCTCCAACTTTGGGGTTCACAATGTGTTTAAATTGTTCAATAGGCCTACATGATTTTATAACAGGCCAAATACAAAATAAATGTTACAAATATCGCCTAGATAGCCTATCTGTAAACATTACAATCAGAGGATATACATATAGGGCAGACCGACGCTCATGAGTTCATGCTTTGTTTTATCGCTGAATTTTGGGATAGCCTACTATGGCAACCGATTGCATTCCGAGCTACAGTCAACTCTAGCAGGCATTACATGACTGGAGGGTCGGGTGGGTGCGGATGTTAAAAAACCTTAACCGCGCAACACTCGATCCACACATATCTAGGCAGGTGTGCATGCTGTGAGGATGTCATTGTGCGCGCCTATCGCATGGTTTAGACTCGATGATTTCAGTATGTGGGGATTTTTTCGGTCGCAATTGGTTTGCACATTTTTAGAAGTGGTGGGGACAAAATTCAAATGATAAATAGTGGTGGGGACATATCCCCCCCCCCCCCCCCCCCCCCCGTAATCTACGCGTATGATCTAAACCAAGTGAGTGCTGAGTCTGATGCCTATCAAATTTTCAAGCCTAAGTAGTATGTCATGGTCTATGGTGTCAAAGGCAGCGCTGAGGTCCAGGAGGACCAGTATTGATACAAGGCTAGGTTTTTTGAGGGAGGGCTTAATAACAGATGTCTTCTGCGGTACATGCCCTGATAGCATTGAATTATTTATAATAAAGAGCAAAACATTATCCAGGAAGGGGAGAGCAGTCTTAAGAAGGTGTGTAGGAATAGGGTCTAGTAGACTAGTAGATTTTGATGAGGAAATTGTGGAGGTGAGATCTAATATGTTGTGTATATGTAAATGAATTAAATGTTTTTTTTGAGGTCTCATCTGTGATTGTTATGTTTTTGCTATTTTTCAGCAATGGAGTATGTGTATTTGGTGAAACTGAATACACATTCAGACACAATTAGAGATAAGATCAATAACCAATTGATCTTATCTCTAATTGTTTGACATACAATCATAATACTGACATACAATCATACTGTTGAAAATAACTGTTTTGTGAACTTTATTCAACATAGCCAGTGATTTAGGCGAAATTTATGGTGTTAATTACAGTGAAATACAATTAAAAAAAAAATAGGGTTGAAACAGGTAAAAAAAATGGAGACATCACTTTTCTCCATGTTCAATGACCTCTAAAGACAGTCCAACCACTCTCCAAAAATTAACATTTCAAACCCACAGAAACCATATAGGCCCCCTGACTATAATGAGGAAGTAGAATTCTTATTTAGACAAGGTCAACTTCTCCCCACTGTGGAATGTAGAAGGGGATTCTACAAGGAAACAGCTAATGCTTTGTTAGTGTGGATCAATCGTATATTTTTTTTTATATTTTTGAAAAACAAAGTGTAATTTGTTTGTTTGTATTGCATTTATAAGCATAATGAAATAACAAGTCTTTTTTTATTTTTTGATTTTAGATTCTCAATTGAAACTCAGAGACAAAGACAGAGACAAAGAGTGTGAAAGAGTAGATGAGCAGGGCAGAGAAGAGAAGCCAAGCTCCTGAACACTCTCATGGGTTTTATACACTAAAACTTATTCCTATGCATTTGCCAGTGACCAATCCCTTTGAGGCCCTAAGATAACACTATACCCATATTAATAAAGGCCCAGCAGAGATCACAATTTCCCTCACGGGATCAAAAGAGTATACTTATATACGTATAGTTGAGCTATAAAACTATGGCACATGTTTCAGATTATAATGAAACTATGATCAGACTGCTACCCATATAACAATGATCAATTCAATATTTTACATTAATACACATTAAATTTACACAAACTTGAAATACCACTCATCTTGAGTCTCTCTGACACTGCTGAAGGGCTGGATCAATATCAAATGATCAAAGGACACAGAAGATGCAATTAGCAGAATTGCGATCAGGCCTTGGGTGCCTGATATAATCAGTACATGGATGCAAACAGCTCAAGTTGGGAAGCTGTGGTGTGACTTGCCTTTTTGGCCACCCGGGCAAATAATGTCATTGTCCATTCATCTAGATGTAATCATTCTCAGAGTGGGTTTTGCCTCACAATTTACACAAGCAAATTACAAATGTACATACTGTAACAATACTTATACATAGCCATATCCTACTCTCATACTGTTCTTACTGCTCTGTTTTTCCTATTCTTTATGTCAACCCTTAGGAGCCCGACCGTTCTAATTTCGTTACAAAAGTAACTATGACAAATCGTCTAATATCTCAGCTGTCCAATGACTGATTTTATTTTTGAAATCTTCCCCGTAATTCTGACAACATAAGCTTCAATTTGATATGATTGGTTAAGGGGTTGAGTTTAGTACATGACCTGTAGGTAAGTTTGTTTTCTAGTACCAATTTGCTTGTTAGGTAAGCATTATATTGGCAAGACAGTAGGCTATAGCAAACCAAAGCTGAATAAATAAATGGGCGCCCCGTTTCAAGTTGCGTTAGCTGCTACATTATGACATGAAATAAGTTGAGCGATATTTTTTACTCCTCTCAATATGTAGTTGTAGAAAATAAGATGTGAAATCCCATATTCTGTCAGAAATGTAATTAGCGTATTGCCTTTCATCAGGTTGTTACCTGTAGTGCAGTCTGTAGTGAACTATTTTAGATTGCTAACTTCTAAATGACAAACATCAGGTGTGCTTGTCTCAACATTTTCTAAGATGGCTTGACTTGAAATAGATGAAGCACAACTCCTCTCAATATAGAAAACATGATGTGAAATCACATATTCTGTCAGAAATGTCATTATTGCATTTTAGCAGTTTTTTACTAGGTGAAATGTAATCTGTCTTTATCTTGATGCCAGGCAATCAGATTTAGGGTAGCTAGACATATTTTGAGTAGGCCTAGGCTATATTCTGAGGATGCTTCAATAGTTTAGGCTACCTCTTCTTTTGTGTGAATACATGCACAAATCTGTAGTTTTGTGATTTAATTTTTTACATTAATAAAGGTATTTGTATGATTTCGCTGTTGTTTCAGATGGAGGATGACAAGACCTACACAGACATTCTCGCAAGCCTGAAGAGGTAGCTGACTGCTCATAAGCTTGCTTTCACAATGCTAAAGACCATGAGGGGATGTTGGAAGAAAGTATAGATTTATGTGCCATGCGTAGGATGGTGCAGACTTCCACTAAAACACTGTGTGAAATAGACTTGTTATGTTCTTCTTTACTCACATTGTTGTACCAGGCATATGTGGTTTTACCAACCGGAAGGAATGGGAGCTTGTGCTTAGGTCGTCATATGCAAATAGTGCAGGGGCATGGGACAAAGACCCCAGAAGAGTTTCACAGGTTTCTGGGATTGATCATTTACATGGGGTTCACTTCCCTCCCTAATATCCATTGCTACTGGTGAACCAAGTCTTGGCAGGGATCAGGGGACGTTGACCAAATGATAAATACATATTGTGTACTCCAAAAAACACAGAATACCAGAACGCACTTTTTCTCAATTGGCATTGCCGTTTTCAGTAGCTTCTTGTTATTTCAAGTTTGACAATGCAATGCAGAATCTGGTGTTGAACCTAGGGTTGTTAGCTACAGCCAGAAAGACTTCGGAGGAAATCTATCACAACAGCTGGCAGGCATTTCCATTGAAATTTCAACATCACCTTCAGCTGCTCCAACTACTAGGCTACTCATCATCTTTCCATCAAGTACATATTCCTGTACAGCAGGAGCTTGTTATAAAAAAACGTCCATAATAAAACTAAAGTAGCTTGCATGGCCCTGGAGTGTAACGGTAGGCGAATTTGTTTTATTGATAAACAAATTGCTGTCAGATTTGGCATTCAAGGGGATGCGTTTAGTAATGAGTCATAGCTCTTCTGTGTTCAACCTTCAGGTTCCCCACCCCACCTTTCCTTATCCTCCTCTGTAAGTGTGTGTGTTCGGGTATGAGTTTGTGTGTGTGTATGTGTTTATTCTCCACAGGCTTGTTCTAAGTATGTAATCCACTTTCAAATGTTTAGAACACATTGAGTTTTGAGTGACGTTGATTGTATTCCTAGCTTTTTATAAACTAGATGTACCGCATAGCGGTACAAAATATGACCGCCGCTCAGTCCTGTACATCCGTTACGCGAAAATAAATCACACTTCAATTTGTCTCCATATTTTACCCCATCCCCCACTCTTGAAACTTTTGTGTATGCTTGTTTGGCATGCCTGAGTGTGTGTGTGCGGCTGCACAGAAAGTAGCCTACTGGTGCTGAAAAGGTGAATAGATTGTAGAATAGCCAAAGAAGATGTAGCATTGTTATAAAACCTTTAACATCTCTAAACAATCACAAGTAGGGCAGTTCATCACAGTTCATCCATTGCAACTGGATTGATGAAAGGTCACTTACACCTGTAGGCTACATTGTATTTGGGAAAAGCAAAAGGTATCAGCATAACGTTATTTATTTATTTATTTATTATGTATTTATAAACAAAAACATCTCTGTCAGTTCCATGCCGTTTTCAACAGCTATCAAAAACAAAGGTCATTTTTGGATGGATGGATTTTTTGTGAATGTTTCTTCTTCTACATAAGATTTTAGTCATCTTTAGTTCATGTAATACTTTATTGTCAATGCACAAATTAAGTAACAGTAGTCTGAAACGTTATTGTTAATGCACAAATTAAGTAACAGTAGTCTGGAACGAAATGCTGTTTTACATCTAACCAGTGGTGCAAATAACTGACATGTCCAAATGGGCCTTGATGAAATGCGTCGCTAGACTGTTCATACACATTTTAACGGGCCAAAGTTGAAGAGCTTTTGTCCGTTATTGTTCGTGCAAATATAGGCTGATTCATGTTCCCTTGCATTGTGTAACTGAGGTCCATGGCTAGTCTGGCTTTCACCAGACCAAGCTCAATCTTTTAAGAAATCAAAAAATAAATAGCGGGCAGATCAGGCTGGGTTCACCCAGCCTAGTCCATAGGCACCCGATATTGTTTCATTTTCCGATTGAGATATACACGCTCTGGCTATTCTAAATGCAAAAATGCATCAGGGAGTTATGACAAAACGGTAACTAACAAACTAGATCCTAATAGAAAGCTGTTAGCTTCCCTAAGCTACAGGTAGGATTATAAGGTAGGCCTATTTACAACATAAATTGTCAATAGGCTATGCTGGCGACACAAATAAAATCTCCTTTGGAAACCAATGGCTTACGCCTTACAGTATCAAGCGGACTTAAACTGTCATATCGTGGCGAAAAGTTGTAATAACATTCACGCAGCTCCATGAGTCAAGGAAAGCGCGAATGAAGTAGCCACTTCTAAATGGGACCCACTACACAGTAGCTTAAGGTGTGTTGCTAAAGCAGCCGTAATGAAATGAAGGTGTCATTGTTTGGATACTTCACACACACTTTTTAATTTCACAGACTACAACTACCAAGCTGTAATCAAAGCACATCGATTCCCCTCTCACACCCTGCACGCACACGCAACAAAATAAACAGGCGTCTCAGTCTCACGCATGTATAGGCAAAACTGTATCAGACCGGTGTAACGTTGGTAAATCTTCCATTGCACAGAATGATTTTGTAGCACGTGCAATAAATGACAGTCGAAAGATACAAACAGTGCTGCTATCAATTTGCTTGGTATAACCGCATTTATAGTTTTCTACAAATGCAATCAATCAAATGCCTCCATCACTCAACCAACGCTAACGGTAACATTACCTAGGTCCTTATTGATATTACAAGATTAACGTACCTGCAGTAAAAACCAAGCATGTCCGATAAACATCCTCAGATTTATTTCGGCTTCAAGAAGAAATGGGAATTACACTTCATGTGAACATCGTCCTATCCTTATTAGATGTTCGCTGCGGTAAATTACAGTCCTTGTAGGAAGCGTCCATTGTTTTTTCCAACCCACTTTTAACTTCCAACAAAATTACGTCTCACTGCAACGATGCGCCATCTAGTGGACAAACGACTACTTATCGCCAATACTGAAAATGCAGCCATGATGATGATGATGAATATTTATTTTGGCTTTCTTTTAATCCTACTGATTTTCATTTTTTACCGGGGGGGGGGGGGCAAATCACAAATGAGTGATTATGAGCCAGGTTGATGTGGGCCCTTGAGACCAACATACCATAAAAGATTCACAGAGAACTGTGTCTGCCCTACCCTCCTTTCGGGGGGTCCAGTCCAGCGGGGGGGGGGGGGGGGGGGGGGGGGGCTACAGATCAAAACGAAGAATGACGGTTCCATGCTATCCATGTGGGGGTACATGCCCACCAAGTTTTGTGTACCCCGGTCTTTCAGTGTCCCGGGAATCCTTGTTGGTGTACGTCACTAAATGTACATATAAATTATTTTATTGTAAGGCCCCCCATGAACGAAAGTACACAAAACTTGGCATGCATTCAGAGGGTGTCATAATGATCCTACACTTTTAATTTCGTGCAGTTTTGACCTTGTCAGCCAGAGATATTGAGATGAAAACACCTAATTTTTTGCTTTTTAATTTTTAACTAGGTGGCGCTATACATGAAATAAGTGGTAATGGGATGGGTTGACATGCCCCCTTAAGACCAACATACAAAAAAAAGGTGGACCTCCTAGGCCCTACGGTTCTCGAGATATTCACAGAAAACTGTCTCCGGCCACCTACAGGCCAGTTGGTGTATAGTAACATAAATTAATTTATTGTGTGGTCCCCCATGAACGCTTCGCTGCGCGGCGGTCATAATAATAATTTAGTTGCGATAAATAGGTCTGGCAATGCCTAAAAAGATGAGAAGATACATTTTCAGTAAATAAGTTAGATATAAGAGGAGGAAGTGGATACGGGGGTGAAGGAATGTTTGTACCTCTGTTTAAAAGCAATGGGAGTTTTAAAACGCAAGCCAGATGGCAGCAGCACATATTCAGAATACAGGGGATGGCCTGTGTCTTGATACCTTTGTATAGGTTTGTTGAACACCTGCTTATTAAGTTAACATTAATGACACTGTGCTTTGGAGCAGGGGGAAGGTGTCTGAAATCTATGGACATGTCCTTGGTTTTGCTGATGTTCAGATGCAAAAAAGCATCTTCACACCAAGACACAAATTCATTGATAACAGGGCCATGCTCATTCTCGTGGGAATTCAAGAGACTGACAATTACAGAATCATCTGCAAATTTTAGAATGTGCCTGTTGTCATGGTGGCGACGGCAGTGATTGGTGTACAGTATGTACAACACGGGGGAGAGGACACACCCCTGAGGTGAGCTTGTGGATGATGTTAGGCCACTGGACAGCACTTTATTTACCCTCACTCTCTGAACTCTCTGCGTGAGGAAATCAAGTAGCCAACGAGTCAGGCTTGGATCAAGGCTAAAGTTGCTCAGTAATTTGTCAATTAGTAGGTGGGGTTGGATAGTGTTAGATGCTGAGGAGAAATCTACAAAGAGCAACCTTGCATGATTCCCGCTTTCCTCCAGGTGTTTATAAAGAAGATTTAGTAGAGTGATGGTAGCATCCTGCACCCCCCTCTTGGCCCTATAGGCAAACTGGGAAGGATTCAAGAGAGGTTCCACCTTGATTAGGAGCTCAGCTTTAATCAGCTTCTCTAAGGATTTTGCAATAAGAGATGTGAAGGCCTGAAACCGTCCTCAGCCTATGGGCTCACAATGTTAAATAAGGCATACACCATTTCCTAAATATAGCCAATGTTTCACATTGTAGCACATTTCTCATTCACATTTGTTTTAAATGTAGGCTTGTAATCTTTATTGGACCCATGTAGAGGCATTGTAAGCTATGATAAGATGTGCAACACATAACATATTTGGCTGTGTTTTTTGTTTTAATAATTTGCCATTCTTAAACAGTGATTTATGGATCCTACTTAAACCATGCTGCTACTTGGGAAAAGCGCTATGATGATTCCAATGTGAAGATGATCACATATGAAGAGCTAAAACAGGTAAGTCTGTGAGTATGTACAGTACATACACACACAGTATTTAAATGCATTTGAGTTCATGATTATTGTGAACCACTCAAATACCATGCTGATTTACAGACATTTTGGACATTCACATGAATGTAGTGCTTTAAGAGGTTAGTCAAAAATTGTCAAAAAGAAAAAAAAGTCAAAAATGATTTCTGCTATATCTGCTCCTCATTGCCTCAAAATCTAGATCCCCTGTAGTTTGCCTATAAATCTACTGATGATGCCATCAATGTTATACTGCACACTGCATTAGCCCATCTTGATAACAAGACAGGGAATTATATGCGAATGCTGTATATAGATTTCATCTCGACATTTAACAACCTGTTACACTCATCACTAAGCTGGAAGATCTTGGACTGCATTCATCTCTGTGTAAATGGATTTTCAATTTCTTGACTGGTAGACCCCAGGTGGTGAGGGTGGATAGGCACACCTCTTCATCCCTTACCCTCAACACAGGAGCACCAGAGGGCTGTGTTTTAAGTCCACTGTTGTATTCCCTTTACACCCATGACTGTATGGCAGCACATGACTCATAGTCACACATCTGACTGTAGCAGGAACGCAAACATGTTGGAAACACGTCATGCACTTTAGACATTTCTTCTTCTTCTTCTCTTAATTTTCTATTTATTTCCTTATTTATTTACACATTTCCTTATTTATTTACACATTAATTGTATGTGACAAATACATCTGAATTGAACTGAATTTAATTGAATTCTAATACAGTTAATCCCAAATCCCCTGGCAAATATTGATTTAATGTCTTGACCAATATGTTTGCTCTGACTGAAAATGACACTGTCACATGTCAAAAGATTGTAAGACAATGTGGTAGAAACATGGAATCAATGCAAGAAGTGTTTTATATTGGTCTAGATTTGAACCTTAAATCGATATCATTTCAGGACCTGACAGAGAGCCTCAGACAAATCTCTCGGTACTTTGCCTTCTCTCTCACCGAGGAGCAGGTATTATATTAGCATGGTATTATATTGCCGTATACTAATATTGCTCATAAACTTGTAGGGGTGAGCTGTTTTACCTGTTCAGCCTCAGCAGTCTACTGTATATTCTATTATTCCTATATGCTGCCTATATATATTCTATTTGCTGCCATATATGCTGCCTATAGCCTTTATCTTGCCATACTTTGCTGCTATGCATACAAGATGAAACTTGCCAGTGCCTTTCTTTATAAGCTGAACAAATCTCATTTTGATGATGGAGCATCAAGATTACACCAGACAGATGAAGGCCATGAGGGCTCCTAAAGGAGCATTCTGAACCCCTAGGCTAGGGTCTAGTGCACATGTGTAGCAGATCTTACATTCAAGGGTCCTTTCATACCTGTTTCGTTTGGAACAGTCAAATGTATGTCTGGAACCTCAAAATCGAAGAAACAATCTTGTCAATTAGCCAAGTAGTTTAGTTGCGCTTGGAGTTTTGTTTACAAGTGTTGTCCCGCTCTAAATGTTGACCTGTGAACACAAACACAGGGACAAGATTAGAATAGGTAATCTAGGAAAAAAGGTTTGACCAGAGACTTTCTAATGAGGAGACACAGCACTCAAAAAATCCTCCATAGAAATGCATGGGGTTAGTTTGTAACGCCAATATGGCAGTTGTCTATACATATCCCGTCGCTTCTACCAGCAATAGCCCACATGTGAAAACGTCGTACCAATCACATGGTTGCACAAACGTGCAGTCAAGCTTTTGTGACAGTGTGGACTGTTGTGATTTTGCAGCTAGAGCCGTAAATGAGGTTAATGTTGTGAAGCCGTGCGCACTACTGTTCTACCCAAAATAATTGCCCTAGCTGCCCGAAACGTGTTAACAGGATGGTGACGAGTAGAGGGGCTTGAAAGGACTTTGGTTTAACTTGCTTATATTGAATCAGCTAAATGCCCTATTAGCAACATTAGCTTTTCTATTCAGCTAAAATATGAATTCAGTCCTATTAATCAATAGCCTATGCTCTACTAATACAAAATAAGAAGCCAGAAGTCAGGAAGCAATAACCCTGTTTCCTGAACTGTTACTGCATCTGAACTACGTTGAAACCTAGTCCTTCATTACAAAACCCAGGGAAGTCCTAGACATTTTTCTTTTGCTCTACAAGAACTGAAGTTATTACATGACAGCTACAAATGGAACTCTTAACTTTGGCAACCTTCCTACTAATGGCCACCTGCAGATAGCCTTTAGCCAAAAGCAATTATGGAGCCTATTACTTGAATTGACTGAAAGTACTGACAAGAGTGTTGATTAGTGACAGTGCAATTAAGAAATCAACATGTGCCAAGGGATTGGATTACTCATAGGTTAAAGAAGGCCAGGGTTAAAGAAGGTCAATGTATAATGTCATTGTGGGTGGCATTTCAGACAATTTCAACAGGCTATCAGAAAGATAATCAGGATACAAACGGTTTTTCATTGCTGTGGTGTGAAGCTATGGCCATCAACACCTGTAAGCTCCAATATAGCCTTGTCCTTGCCTGGCTTGACAGTGGGCTTGTGGCTAATGTATGGTGGTATTTGTCTGTGGTTTGTGTAGCAATGCTGAGAAGAAGTCTTTGCCAGCATGCAGAGATCAGCAGTTTTAAATAAACTCTACCCCCATAACAGTTTTGTAAGCTTTGTTCTGATGCTCAAATTCTGCATATAGATGCATCCAAAATATACAGAGTCAAAATCAACTAACACAGTCGTACAGGATTCTGTTTTTAAGAGACAAAAAGTTCTGCCTCTAACAGGTGAGGTGGGCGACTGGAAGAACCACTTCAGTAAGGCCCAGAGCCAACAGATGGACGAGGAGTTCAACAAGACACTAGCAGGAACCAAACTGGGGGCCCTGCTCCAATACGACACCTACTGCAAGTAGGGAGAAGACTGGATTGTGTCTGAACAGAAGCCATTATGATTGTATTTTTTGTAATGATTAAAGCCTGTCAGATTATGTTTTGAAATAACATCAAATGAATGTCTTTTCGATGTGTTAAGTCCAGTCATTTGACCGTTCATTTTGATCAGTAAAGTCTAACTCATAAAGTCCAATGTCAACAACAACAGCTGTCAAACCCAAACAAACACAAACGTAATAAAGATAGATAGAGAAATTTTCTGTATTCAGTTTTTGCAAATCATTTGTGGAGAATATGTAGGTGCATAGTAGGCCCTTATGTATGTATGTATGTGTGTGTGTGTGTGTGTGTGTGTGTGTGTGTGTGTGTGAGCAAGGGGGAAGTGGCGAAGGGCAGTATTCAGCATTCAACCTCATGAATGTCATGAAGAATAACAGGTCCTCTGCCTAGGGCTCATTCTGACAACAAAAGACAACTAAAATAACTTCTAGAAATGTCATTCTGACATACCAAGGCGTAAGGTTCCAAATTTAGTTTTGCTCAAAACATTTAGTATTTGTTTTGTTTTTTGAGATGAACCGTTTAGCAGTTGCTTGCTGTATTATAGCAAAATACTTAGAAGAAGTTTGAAAACCTAAAGCATCTGTCAGCATGACAGCTTTCTTCTTAGACTGAATCATGCTGTTTGACTGAGACTAGTCATGGGCAAGCCTTTCTGACAGGCTACAGGAAACTCTGTTTTTTACAAACACGCCCTATCACACACAAGGGGAGGTGGCTGCCTGAGGCTCATAAACAAAGCCATGCTCTCACGCACTCTCGTGCGAACCAGGCTTCAGATTTCCAGATGCGTGCGTGCGTGCGTGCATGCGTCCGTGTGTGTGTGTGTGTGTGTATATAACCCTCATCTCTCACCTCATGTCAGACTGAGGACAGACTACACTGAGACATTGCAGGCGGCATCAGCAGCAGCAACAACAGTTGCACTGAAACAAGGATTGTCCTCTTTTCAGTAGTTTTTCTGAGTCCACTTTCTTGAGTCTGCTACGAGACATGGCCCAAAAGCTCACTTTGGAAGAGAGGGTACAGCAGAACATGGCTCGGGCTCAGAGCATGCCAGACAAGGAGAAGGTCTTCAGGCACAAGGGGATCCTCTATCCTACAATCATGAGCCCGATGGAGAATCTGGAGGCCCTTAGGACCCTGGAGGCGTGGCAAGAGGACGTGGTGCTGGTGGCCTACCCAAAGTGTGGTGAGTCTGGCTGTACGCGAGTGGACTGTAGATTAGTGGTGTTGCACTCAATGCTCTCAGATCAGGGGGTGCGGTGGGGGTTACTTATAGTACTTAGCAGTGATCGAGGTCTTCAGTCACCAGTGTCTTTATATTTATATATTTTTTTAAATAATAATGATTTTGTTTGCATTTTATGTGGTGTTGACTGTGAAGTTAAAACAATGCTGTTCTTATCATTTTGAATCCATTCTCACTTTATAGCACCACTTCAAATGTGCCTAAAATGTATGCACTGTATTAGCTACAGTGTGCAACTTTATCTTATATTCAATATATAACTAAGCACATTACTGTACAGTTCAGTTTAGTACAGCACACATGCAGTATATTTGTATATTTGTAGACGGATCATAACTGTTATCCAGACTAACCTAGTGTTTCTTACTGGTCTGATCAATGAGGTGAGCAAGTAACACGGAGAGGAAGGGAGACGTGTGTTGTAGCATCAGAAGTAATCGCGAGGCTTATGCTACGGCCAGAATACAGACACACTGCATGAGGCAGTACAAGGAGCAATAATCAGGATCCTGTAACAGCAGCTGGAAAGTACAGACACAATGAACAGGCGCCAGGAATGTCGTAAAGTCCACAGAGAGATAAAGAGTCAGGTTACACATGCTCTTGCATAACTGACCAACTTTCCCCTCTTCAGTGATTTTGTGAAACACTGACTTAGTCAGCTGGTCTCTTCTGCAATTTGGGTGCTTCCAAATGCTTGTAAAAATTAAGCAAGCTTAATGGGACAAGTTATTAACACATGTACAGCTCTGGAAAAAAAAGAGGCCACTGCACATTTTTCTGATGTCTTCCTACGGTTGCTGAGTGACATTCGAATGAGTTGACATGGTCATATTCAAATCTGCAGTGGTCTCTTGATTTTGAATATGACCGTCAACTCATTCGAATGCCACTCAACAATCAGAAAAATGACATCAGAAAAATGTGCAGTGGTCTCTTTTTTTTCCAGAGCTGTACATGTGTTAATAACTTGTCCCATTAAGCTTGCTTAATTTTTGCAAGCATTTGGAAGCACCCAAATACTAAATGACTAAGTCAGTGTTTCACTTTTTCTAGAGTGTGTATGTAAATATTCCACTAACCACTGAATGGCCTGGTGTTTCCCCTAAAAGGATTTAATTGGATGGTGGGAGTTCTACGAAAGATCATGACAACAGCTGCAGGAAAGACAATCGTTATGGGCCCTCCTCATTTAGAGTTTATGTCTCCAGATATGCAAAAGGTGTGTACTGGAATGAAATCACCCTATTCAGTAGGGTACCATGATACAATCATGAAACATTATCACCCTATTCAGTATGGGTACCATGATACAATCATGAAACATTATTATCACCCTATTCAGTAGGGCACCGTGATACAATCTAATAATGTTGGGTTGCAACCACATTTGTGTTTGGTTCTGCAGGCGTTAGCACAAGAGGCTTCTCCCAGGCTAATGGCTACTCATCTGCACCCTGATGAGATGCATCCCTCCTTCAGGGAGAAAAAAGCAAAGGTTGGGTTTTGTGGGGTTGTGGGGTTTTGTCTGTCTATGATCTATCTGTTCATATCTGTCCATCCATCCTCCTGACAGTATAAAATGATACTGATGTTCTACCATGTTCCTTTGATAGATCTTGGTGGTCTGGAGGAACCCCAAGGACACGCTGGTCTCGTTCTATCACTTCATGAACAAGAACCCAGTGCTGCCCAGCGTGGAGTGGGACAAGTTCTTCTCAGACTTCATGAGCGGAGAAGGTGAGGATGAGAAGACCACAGCACAGCACAGCACAGCACAGCACAGCACAGCACAGCAGACTTTGTTGTCAATGGTGGATGACTCTATTTGAGCGGAAAAAAAAAAGGAATTGAGCTTAAATCATCAATTTATGACAAAGCTCCTTTAAGTATGATGTGTTTGCACTTTTTGCACTAATTCCTGTGACTGGGCATCCTCCTTAAATTATTACTATACTGGTTCAAAGCAGTATATAGTCTATCAGTAATTTAGACTCCCAAATATTAATATTTACTGAATGCTTCCATTTTGTTTTTGTCTTATCCCTGCACATTAGCTGCATAATGGAACACTACTGCAGTCTAATGGTTATGGTCATGGTACAATGATGATTGACAGGTTAAAGATAAAAATGAATTTTGATTTGATTAATGTTATGCATGTGCACAAATAGGCACACATTGTATTCAAATAACAATGGGAGAAATGGGATATATGTCAATAATATATGTCAATAATGGTTATTTTTTTGCATCAGTGCTGTACGGCTCATACTTTGACCATGCTGTAGCCTGGGAGAAGCTCTTCAATGACCCAAATGTGAAGATGATCACATTTGAGGACATGAAAGAAGTAAGGCCGTACTTATTCAGCTCCACACAAGATGCAATGCATATACTGCATGTATAAATGTATCTCAATATTCAAATATACTGATATCATATAGCATAGCTGTCAACATGGAACATTGAAAATGATTTCCCAGGTTACTAATCCAAAATACGGGGACATTTCAATGTTCATCTTTCTGTTGCTATCCCTCTGCTGACAGCAAGAATTCATACTACAAAACTGCACTAACTAAATGTGGTGTGAAGCTAGGTCTAACGTGACTTTGTTTGATTGACATCAAATTGTGCTCTCACAACAACCACACTGTTATCTTACAATAGGCTTACATCACTCTAAGTTAAAAGCAAGCAAAACAATGCTTTGAAAACATCTGTTTCACTGGAAGGGCAAGGGGAGACTGACAGGGCATAACAAGTTATGAGAGTGTTAAAATATGGGATATTAACTTTTTAAATTTGGGGAAAAACTTTTTCCCCACTGTCTTCCCGTTTTGGGTAAATATTAACCCTCATGTTATCCTTGGGGTCAATTTGACCCCAAGCAACGTTTAACATCATAAAATATATGGTTTACTTTTTTTTTTTTGCTTCATGTTTCATGACTTTTCCTCAATTGAAGGGTACAACAGAGTTAGCATGAAATTTGTACAATAATTTGTTTTCAATGTCCTGTACAAATATTTTGTACATTGATGTTCCTTGGGGTCAGTTTGACCCCAGCTGTATGAAACATAGGATACATGAATATTTGACACATTATGGATATTATTATTTGAATAGTATGAGAACATATTGTTATTATCATTATTACATGCGCAAGTACATATTACATATAAGTCATCTTGGCAGGACTGTATAAGTCAAAAGGGGAAGCAACAGCAAGGATGGGCAATATTGCCAGCCAGGGTTCCAAGGTTCATAAAGGGGTGTGGGGGGGGGGGGGGGGGGGGGATTGTTTTGTAGGGCTTTTGATGGTGGTTATTACACTCTTGTTAGGTACCTGTCACAAAAAAAAACTGGGTAACAATATGAATTATCATCATTTTCTGAGGGTTTATTTAGCCGGGGTCAAATTGACCCCAAGGATAAAGAGTGTCGTAAGATTTGAGGATAACACAAGGGTTAAAACAGGAAGTCAGTAGGGAAAAAGTTAAAATACATGAGAAACCCGGAAAAAACGGTTATAGATATATTGTGTCATCACATTACTCAGAGGTAATTCTGTTCATTTAGCTAATGTACTCAAATGATATGTACACACATCCTTGTTTTCCCTATAATCCCAGGACTTGATTAGGGGCATCAGAGAAGTCTCACAGTTCTTCGGCTTCACCCTAACTGACGAGCAGATCCAGACCATCTCAGGTCAAAGCACATTTGATGCCATGAAGGACGATGCTAACAAAACCCATGGCAAATTCAGCCATGTGGTGTTCCGTAAAGGTGTGTTAGCAGTGTGTTGCTATGATTCAGTGCTTAGCGCAAACGTGCTAGCCTTTCCAAGGGCTTGATTCCCATTGGGAACACTGATATAATTGAGTTTTCACATACAACCATAGATTACAGTAATGTGCTAAGTATAAAGGTTTTGGACAGTTAAGATAAGATAAGATAGCCTATTTAAGAAGTTTTGTGAAAATACAACTTCTGATGACTATAGCTGATGTCAACAATACACATTGTCGTTTAGCCTACTTGCAGTAGTGCTTTTCTTTGTGTTTAAATACAATGGACTTCAATGGCAATTTAGGCAAATAACTGTGCCACTATTACTACTTGTGGGAACTGTTGTCAGTGATCCCTGTGTGATTGTTTTGTCTTGACCAGGTGAGGTGGGTGACTGGAGGAACCACTTCAGTGAGGCCCAGAGCCAACAGATGGACGAGGAGTTCAACAAGAGACTAGCAGGAACCAAACTGGGGGCCCTGCTCCAATACGACACCTATTGCAAGTAGGGAGCTGTTACACAGATGCATTCTTATCTTTGCCTGAGACAGGATGGCACGTCCAGTCGAAGCACAGAAGTGAACACAAGCAAATGAAGATAAATATCTTTTTGAGTTTCAACTCCTGAACGGAATAGTAAACCTCAAATAAAACAAAACTAAAAGCTTTGATGAAATGTGAAGACCTACTTTAGCTCAAAAATACCATTTCACATTGTGTTGTCATCATCATCATTCTTGTCATCATCTCCATCATCAGCAAAGAGAAATGAATAACGGAAGAGTCAAGTTTCCAGTTGTGACAGACTCAGGACACTGTCATGAAACCTTTGCTTATCCGAGATTTGTCAAGACTTTTTAAAGGAAGTTTGTGTAACATTTAATTCCTGCTTCTGGCATTACTTATTGCTGCTAATGCAACTGCCTTTGTGAATGAAGATTTTATTTCTCTTTCAAATTTACTTCCCACTCTTAATTATGTTATAGGTGGTGTTGATCCGGGGATAATGTCATTTTGTAATATAGTTGACATATAAGTGACTTTGGACAACAGTGTCTGCTAAATCTAATTAACCCATCTATTATACCTCACATGAAATCACAATAAATGTTTACCTTGTAAATTCTGCATTTTTAAAAAAATTGTTTATATAAAAAAGTTTTCCCATTGCTTTGTTTAGGACCTGAGTACTAAATTTCGCTTCTACATGAAAATGTAGGAATGACAATAAAGCTTCTGGAATCTTGAATCTTAAATATAAGAAATGGTAGTCTTGGTAGTCATATGGTAGACATATTCTGTAGAACAGAGTCCTCTGGTGGTTAGGAAAGAATACAACAGGCACACTTAATAGTGAACTTTAAAAAAAAAAACAGGAAAAATTGAGTTCACACACACACACACACACACACACACACACACACCTTTGTCATTGAAGCCCAGGAATTCCAATTTCATCTTCCAAACACATGACCCGATGACCCATCATTGGAAATGTCAGAATCCTGAAGACAAAAGAGAATGGAGATTGCCCTCAGCACAATAGATGAGAACAACTTACAGAGGTTGGCCTACAAGAGGTTTCAGTGTACACACAGCAGTGATGTGCTCCGTCAAAAACCGGCTCTTAGAACCCTGGATGTGAGGTGATGCTAAGAACAACAATGGAAAAAAATGAATAATGCAGTTAATAAAGTATCCTATTATCATATAACCGGAAAATACAGGCATGTATTGTACTCCCTACAGAGTAATCACAGTTTTTGTTGTATTTGATCAGTGTGCTAAATTATGAACTCCAGGTGCTTTAATCAGGAAGTAGGGTAAGAATACCACATTGTGATTTGAGCATAATTTAAAAAATCTCATCGCTGCCACAGTAAGAATTTTTTTTTTGCTTGTCAATAATGATTAAACATTTACCAGTTATACGGTGTTATGTGTTTTTAATGCAAGTGTATTTTTACTCTACTTTTTCATGATTATAAATATATTTGCTGTCTTACTTTGCCTTATGCTTGTAGAATGTTTTCTATATTGACACATCATGAGTGGTAGCAAGGGGCACTAAAGTGAATCTCGAATCCTGAGAATGTACCAAAACATGTTCTTTGGAAACTCACATCCTAGCTTTTCTTCTAGGACGTCGTCCCATTTCTTTGGGAGGAGGAGTAGGTCCAGGGGCCTCATTTATAAAAGTGTTGCGTAGAAACCATCCTTCATTTGATCTTAGATAATTTCTGAAATGATCGTACGTGTGATTCAGAGAAAACGAACGAATGTGCGTACGCCACTCTTCCAGATGTGCCCATTATAAATCACAAATGAACGTCAACTTGTGCGCAGCCAGATGGTTTTAGGCCTCCGCCTTGTAAACACCCCCTCATCAATATGATTAGCATATGTTTTAATGAAATCACTGGCCTAAAAGCTGTAGCCTATGTAAAATTATATATTAAAAACATTGTATAGGCTTAGCCTATGCCATCTAGCCTATGTGTATGTGTCAGTTCGAATAGCTTAGCTTAACTAATTATGTTTTTTCTAAGCAAAGCTTTCTGGAAAGATATCTTCTATCTATATGCATCCATGTCCATTGTCCTCTGCTCGCTTTCATTCATGTTGCTTGCATAATCAACATTTAGCACGGTCTAAGATCAAATCTGTGCGTAAGAACGTTTTATAAATGAGGCCCCAGAACATCTGCTCAGAGATAACCTTCAGTGCCATGAAGGAGAACACCACAAACACTTATGGCAAACACTGCATCATTTTCTTCAGAAAAGGAGTGTCATAAGTAATTTTTTAGATGGATTTCTTCCTGACTTTAATATCCAGACTAATGCAAAGTTTGCCGTCAGAGGATGTTTATTGACTGCTCTGAATGTTGGCTATGTTTATGCACACACTTGTTTTTGTTGTTGTTGTTGTTGTTGTTGTTGTTGTTGGTGGTGGTGGTGGTGGTCATTGTAACTAAACAAACACAGTTGATTCTAACAATACAGACATTGGACCATTGGATCATAAGAGCAATAACTACATCTTGGTTTATGAAATGGTCCACGGGCTGTCTGTGATCACCCCACTGCACTGCTCCCCCTTAACTGTCATAGCAGAGTACACGTGACGGCGTGGAGGTGACACAGTGACCCCTGGTGGACCCGTGAGTGCGAGATGAAATGGCAGGAACCAGAATCTGCTCTGTGTGTCTTGTGCACTATAGTAGATCTTACTCCCGGCCATCTTAAAACGTGACATGTGTTTGTTGTGTGTTTTTTTATATATAAAACATATGAACAATGTGTATTTATTAATCTAGTGATAATTTGAAAGATACTTTTTGAATATTATGAGTTTTTGCTTAATAAATCCACTTCATAACACTCTCACTGTTATGTGTCAGTTGTTAAGACAGTAGGCTTTTCACTAATCTATGCAAAAATAAGTCTGCATGTGGTAATTTAGTTGTACATCTTTTTGCTGTTTTCAGTACATCATAAGTCATTGCAGAGTTTCTTGAATTGCTTGGCATGAACTTTGTCATCTTGCCACATGATTGGTGATGTGCATTAGACAGTTTATGTCTATTTATCTGTGTCTCCATATATTTTGCTAGTGATATTTTTAGAATTGTTGCTTTGCAAATATTTTAAGAAGCTTGTTCCGCTACTGCAGTCATTTCCAACACTGTGTAATCAATATGTTCAAAACAGCCGCCCAGTCCAGCACATTTTTTCCACAAAAATAAATCACGCTGAAAGGCCTATATGATTCTAACTGTCTCACTAAATTGCATTATCCACACTCAATTCCCACTGGTATCTGCTAGACAACAAGTACCAAAACATGATTAGTTCATAGATTTCACATGTAAAATGAATTTTATACAACCCCACCCCCATCTTGCCTGTTCATAATTCTGAGAAATTCTTGTGTGCATGTGTGCGTGTACACAGTGGCGTAACTATAGTAGGTGCAGCAAGAACTTTAGAATGTTAGAGCACGGAGAGTGAAGCGTCACTTTGACGAACTATCGGAAGATGAGCGCTTAACCGATGCAGAGAGATACTTCGAAGTGCAGGTATTTAATGCAACTCTGGACATCATAATCTGTCAGCTCTCCCAAAGATTTGCAAGTATGCGGGAAACTTGTCATGTGTTTGAGTCTTTACGTCCTATGACCCTTCAACTCGCAGGTGATGATGAACTGCTTGAAAAGGCAAGACGTTTGTCAGACCATTATAGCAGGGACATTGCACCGACATTCCCAACACAACTCCTCTCATTCAGGTCTTGCTTTAAAGCAGAGATTTCACAGAAGTCATCTATTTTTCAACTTGCCAAAATGCTGGTGGTAGATTATGACAGTGTAACATCCACATTCGGGGAAGTGTGTACTCATGTTGTTTCTGACATTGCCTGTGACTGTGGCAACAGCTAAGCGATCTTTTTCCAAACTCAAACTTATTAAGACCTATACCTAAGGAGCAGCATGGGGCTCCATGGGTTAGCTATCCTGTCCATTGAAAATACGAGAGCCAGAGCATTAAATATTGGGAACATCATTGACGATTTTGCACAACGAAAGGCTCGTAAGATGGCCTTCTTCTAATGGCCTAATTCACGCATATTGGGGATTGTATGCATATGAATGATTTTATTTGGTTTCTGGACGGTTAAATAAGTTAGGCTACATTAAGTTTTGTTTCTGTGCAGTGCAAGTTTATAAGCAAGCAATCTACGCTTGAAGTTTCAGCAGAGGGTTGAAGAGGCGCATTGAGTGTTCCCATAATTCCATGCGAGTTGATGTTAATGCAGTAATATTAGATTACCCTGGTCTGCAGGCTGTTAATAAAATAATTTTTTAATGTTTTCACATGTAATGGATATGTAGTTGTGTGTTTTTTATTTGAAATTGTAATCTGTAACTACTAAACTACTTCGGTGCCTCAGGCCCTTTGCATAAACAATTGAAGTCATCCTTAATGTGTATTGCATGTATCAGAGTTAATTCATCCTGGGCCAAAGTTCGTCGGTATGGGGCCCGCGTAGCGCTCTCGCACCTGGGCCCACCATTGGTTTGTTACGCCACTGCGTGTGCGTGTGCGCGTGTGCGTGCGCGTGCGCGCGTGCGTGCGTGCGTGCGTGTGTGTGTGTGTGCCTGCCTGCCTGCCTGCCTGCGTATGTGCCTGTGTTTGTGCATGTGCATGCATGCGTACATATGTCTACTGTGTGAGTATGTGTCATACGTATGATTACTGTGAATGTATGTGTGTGCGTGTGTATCTGTTTATGCACATGTGTGCACATGGAATTGGTTAAGATGACCCCTGGAGGCAAACATACAGAAAAAATTGGTCATCCTAGGCCCTACGGTTCTCAAGATATTCACAGAAAACTGTGTCTGCCCTACCCTCCAGTCCAGTCCAGCGGGGGGGCTACAGATCAAAACAAAAAATTATGGTTCCATGCTATCCATGTGGGGTTACATGCCCACCAAGTTTTGTGTACCCCGGTCTTTCAGTGTCCTGAGAATCCTTGTTGGTGTACGGTCACTAAATGTACACATAAATTATTTTATTGTAAGGCCCCCCATGAACAGTTTTGACCATGTCAGCCAGAGATATTGTGATGAAAACACCTAATTTTTTGCTTTTTAATTTTTTAACTAGGTGGTGCTATACATGAAATATATGGTAATGGTATGGGTTGACATGCCCCCTTAAGACCAACATACATAAAAAAGGTGGACCTCCTAGGCCCTACGGTTTTCGAGATATTCACAGAAAACTGTGTCTGCCCTACCCTCCTTTGGGGGGTCCAGTCCAGCGGGGGGGCTACAGATCAAAACGAAAAACGATGGTTCCATGCTATCCATGTGGGGTTACATGCCCACCAAGTTTTGTGTACCCCGGTCTTTCAGTGTCCCGGGAATCATTGACGGAAATTTGGGCATGCGAAAAAAAGAAAAAAAAAAAAAAAAAAATCTGACTAAACCTATATGACCACCGCTTCGCTGCGCGGCGGTCATAATTAGGAGGGTCGATAAAAAGTCGATAAAAATGAAACAGCATTTCTACGGTCATAAATATATATTTGAGACCAATCATGATAATATGATTACAAAGGAATCATTAAAATATATTTTTTAATTGAATTCTGCTACGACACTATGTGTTCCTTCCCAGAACATGGTTCCTCGTGTGGCACTGTTGGGTTCTGGGGGTGGCCAAAGGGCCTACATCGGCTTCCTTGGTGTTATGCGGCAGTTGGGAAAAGAAGATCTCCTAGGATGCATGCAGTATGTGGCCGGAGTCTCTGGATCCACAAGTTAGTATTTGTTTATGGTATTTGACAAATGCTTTTGTCGAAAAACATTACATGAAAAATAAGAAGTAAAGCACTATGTATACAGGGCTCTCAAGTGTCACGGATTGAGCGTGATAGTCACTCATTTCAGTCTTTTGTCACGCTCTCCCGCCACACATTGTATTTCTCACGCAGAAAAACTATATATATTTAATATGCTGCTGCAGCGCCCAAATTGTCTCTGGCCGCGCCGCTCTCACTATGGAACCGGCAGGAATCAAGCGCGTCTGTCCTGGAGTTGAGCCTGCCACTTATGAGCCAATCAAAAATAACGAGAGGGCTACACAATAGCCAATCAAAAATAGCTCTGCTGTATCTGGTAAGATTTAACGCAACAACCAATGAAAAACGCGTATCCTGGAATTGTTGAAGGTGCATTATTGAACGTGAACCTGTTACTTACTTCATCCAAGTTTCGTTCACCTTGGAGCTTCGAGCATCAGTTCATGGTTTCAGCACAGAGTAAGTCATCTTTTAATGTAACAACAAATCCACAACTTGTTTGACACAAACAATGACAAACGTGACTGCTGCTATAGAGGATGTTTCCCAGATAATTAGCATCAGTTGTTCATGACTGTCTAACTTAGCCAACAGTTTCACAGCCTGTTCATTGACAACACTTGCTCAGAACAAGTAGCCTATGCCTAGTCATACTTTCATTCACACGATGACTGACATATTGTCACATTCTAAACATCTCTCTCTCCAAATAGGCTTAATCATTTGATTAGCACTAAACAAATTAAAGTGTATTGCATAGCCTATTGTTATAGGTCACTTTTAAAATCATGTCACATTATATAATTATATCCTGGCCATGGATACATTAATCATTGCATCTGTATTAAAAAATGTCGGGTATAAAAAGCAATTAAAGGAATTATCCGGAGTAAAATGCACTTTAGATCGATTTACGGATGATTGGGGGTACATACGTTGAGTTGACATCAAAATCATGTCATTCGGATGTGTTTTGAGAAAGTTCGATTGTACCGTTTTCAGTCAAAACTCGTAGCCTGGAAGTGAGCAGGGCATATCAATTTTGCCGCTACAAAACGCTATTTTTATACCTCTTCTACAGTTCCAAACAACATAACACTTACGTGGTAGTGAGTAGAGGGTCCCTAAAGCCAAACCGAAGTATCCCGAGGTCTTTATGTGGTCGGATAGAGAGTCCAGAATGAATTTCATCAAGCCAGTACCTTTCCGGAAATGTTGCCATCTTTGCTGCCACCTTCAGGGGAAAGTCCGTAGGAGTCGATTGCTGAATGTGTTGTAACACGCTCTGGAAATTCACAATTTCGTCGTTTTTTTTTTAAAAAAACATCCTTTAAGCATCCTCTCATTCACCCTGAGAGGAAAGCTCCCTAAAAGGTCCAGGTTAGTGGATGCTCAGAGGTGGTGAAAAGGCCCATTATTGATTTGTTAGTGCCATGTGACAAATCTTTCCTTTTGCAAATCTGAGCAATTATAAATTATACTTTTGCCCCATTTTGACTGAGGAGGGCATTGCTCCTAGCCTGACGAGCCAGACCCACATTAAAATGTAGGGTCTGGGCACTCACCGTTCGCAGTGCTCAGTCCGAGGGGCGGGATAATCAGTTGTCTTTCAAATTCCCTCTGCACGCAATAGGACAGCGGTAGCGCTATGAGTCCCATGCGTTTCCCACCAGCGGAGTTGGCTAGTTCAAACGTTTGCCAACTTAATAAAAGCTTAACTCGTGTCACACTGTTCGCCAACAGCAACATCCATCTTATTTGTTTTCAAGTAGCAGGGAATTCAAGCCAAACCGTTGCAACTCTGCCATCAATCATTATGTTAAGCCCACCTAACGACTCTATACACGATTTCATTGGCCTGATTAAGTTTCGATTTCTGGAGCTCACAAGCCAACGGAGAGTTGCTAGACTAGCCCTGGCAGCTGCCGCTAGGGGCGTGTCTAGATTTCTAGGCTACATTGCTCCTACATACTTTAGCCAATAATCAAATGCCTGCTCTCTTTTGGAAAGCTGAGGCACTGTTGGAAAACAATTAGAATAACTGTGTGATGTACTGACACAAAGTTACAAAGACTAGATTATTCTTTTCTTTTTCTACCGGATAACAAGCATCTTTGAACTGACCACATTTCAGCCCTCTAGGTCTTGACTTGATATGACTTGAGTCCTAGCATTAGGTCTTGTCATGCTGTGTGCAAAAGTAGATCAATATAGAATGACAACATGAGTACTTTAGACCATTATTTGCCAAGGTATGCTCATGCAGTTTGTAAAATGCCCTATGAAAACTCCCCATAGGACTTTGGGTTATCCAAAATGCATACTGGCAATCAAATGCTTACTGCATATGAATCCCTTATAAGCATACTCTTGGCCTCAAATTAAGGTAATACTCTGAAGTTTCATGCTTGCATTTGGATTGTAGGCTACTTCAGGTTCTGATATGACTACACTAAATATGGAATAATTAAAAAAATACAAATCTATTATTCTATTATATATTATCTATTATATCTACTGTCTATTTCAATTCAATTGGTGTTTTAATTCATTTAATTCATTTAATTTTTCAATTGGTTTATTTCTGCACAACTAATGTTGGATCAACTGGTAACCGACCTGGGGCTGGTGTATGCTAGCTGGTGATGCTAGTTGCGCGTGTAAATCCTCACACCCCTAACCTTAAGAACGGCTCTAACCGCTGAGTTGGAAGCTTGGGCTTTTAGCTCAGTGGTTAGAGCGCTCGACTCCCATGCCGAAACGACCTCTGTTACACTGGAACATCTGAAGGCATATTATTAACAGCAACAAAAAGTTATAGTATTACTAATGACACCCCCACTCTTGCCTGTTCTCAATACTTGAGAGCCCTGTACTGTATAATAGCAGAATAATCACAACATCAAACTATATTCACCTGCTATTGGCTGCTGAAGCTGACACATTAAGAAGCGTGTCTGCATTTTTATGAAGAATGGTCCCAACCCCAAGAACACCGGATTGTTTCAGTACCCTTATGAAGTCATAAAGGACAGCAGTTTGAGGCAGAATACTGAAGCTGCCATTGGTCGACCATAGATCCAAAGCAGAAATCCTTGGTAATGCCATGAGGCTCATTTGATTTCATGCAGCACTGTGCAGATCTGGTGGAACATGATGTATGCTGGACTTTTGCATAGTGCAAACATGTATTGTGTTAAGTCCTGCATGCATCAGCCAGATCTTCGCGATGCACCAAGTTGAATAGGCCTATTGATTCCTTGTGGTTCAATACAAGGATACAAGGAAGTTTATTGTCACATGCATATAGTTACTGGAAGTAAGAAATGCAGTGAAATTATGTCTGGTGTCAGCCTATTTGTGCAAAGTGGAAAAAGTGCAGTAGAAGAGGGGTTTAGTAGATTAAGTGGCAAGGGCTGCATAAGAAAGATGGGGGAGGATTGGAATGGGGGGGGGGGGGGCACCAACAAGGAGCACCCAAGAGCAATATTAGCACCTTGTGCCAATGAAGATTAATCAGCAGATCAAAGACAAAATGCATCACCACAATCTTCAATAACATTGCAACACAGAGCTGACTTTGACCTGAAACTGCAAATTTGCCTTTTTGCTCATGTCCACTATCCATGTATCTATTGGTTACAGGTGCATGTCCTCATTGTATCAAGACCCACAGTGGACACAGCATGCAGAGGAGGCTGCAAATGCAGCACTGTTGAGCATGTCTAACAAGAACAGTGTGTCATTCCATGATGGCGTCCAGTGGTTCAAGCAGAGATATGCGGAAGGAGATTTTTCCCTCTCTGATGTGTGGGGGGTGCTTACTTGCAGAATAAAGGGTGTATCTGTGAGTATACATAATATGAAGTTTTTTGTTTTAATGATCCTACATACATTCAGTAAAAAAATTACACTGAGAGCACCTCTTCATAAAGGAATATAGGAATGCTGCAATTTGGTAATTAACCACAGTAAGGTTTCACTGCTGTTTTTTGTGTTGCTCTGTTTTTTTTTAAATATGTTTATGCGTATGAATACATTTATTTTATACATATATTTACGTAACTAATTCAAGCAGGTGTTTCTTATTTATTCTGTAATATTATTTTCAATGCAATGAGTGTTTTGGGGACAGTTGTTCCATTCGAGTTACAACCAATGTGTGTCATAATTGACCCCAGGCAACCATTCATCATATTAGACCTAATCAAATAATCATAATTAAAAATCAACAGAGAAGAAGCAACTGAAAATTATACCACCATTCATACTAAACCTAATCAAAATCTTCTGAAAAGCTACAAGCTTTAGTGTGATATCATTGCACATTTTGTCTGTGAGTTTCAGCACAGTAGCCTATATTCAACCCTGAGACAAAATGTACAATTGTCTCCCACCCCCTGTATACCATAAACACTAATGTAATGCTTAGCAACAGTTGACTTAAAACGGAAAACAAAGAATACATTTAAATGTATCCAATGCAGTTTCAG
This sequence comes from Alosa sapidissima, assembly GCF_018492685.1. Lineage (NCBI taxonomy): Eukaryota > Metazoa > Chordata > Actinopteri > Clupeiformes > Clupeidae > Alosa > Alosa sapidissima. The sequence continues at coordinate 11,157,679 of NC_055965.1, forward strand.
TTTTTTTTGCTGCTAACTGGCTCCCCCTACAGCAGAGTATTTGTATCTTACACAAGTCTCATAAATAAATCTTCTCGGGCCAAACCAGTGAAGAGCCATGTTGACTGACAAATAGCAGGCTATTGCACAATTGCCATAAAGCAATTCTTGATTTTCCGGTTCAGGGGAGAGTGTTGCAAGGCTGGTTATCAGTAAACGGATATGACTGGGATTACGCCATTGTCCCTATTACAACTTTGTTTGCATAAGATGCCAATAATTTAATGAGACGCTAATATTTATGTTTATACTTTGATGCAAAAGACATATATTTAGATTGTTTATCATTGCACTTCTCAACTGTAGGGGTATCTCAAGAGCCAATCTTCTTTAGTGCTACTTTAAGGTAGAAAAGGTACATTATGATGCCATTGATAATGTAACGCTGATATTTGTGTGATATTGTTAGATTAGATATGTCACAAATATAAATTATGAAGAGTGAATGGTACTTATTTCGCCCTGTTAGCTGGAGCAGGAGTGTCGACCTCTAGACCAAGAGGGAAATGGAGCCCGTCTGTACCCGCTCTACAGTGCAATGGAAAAACATTGCTTTCACAAGGAACAGCAAAAAGGTGCAATAGTGTAAAGTACACACATAATGTATCTGACAGAAAATGAAAAGTTTCCTAAAATTCAAAGCTCTTCTCCTCAAACAGAAATGTGGTCTGAGTTCAGCCCCCATGAAGTTGGCTTCCTAGAGCCTGGAGCTTACGTGAAGACATCATTGCTGAAGAGGGACTTTGAGGGAGGGATAATGCAACCTGGTCAGCCTGTGCAGAGGAAGCCAATGGACATGGTTCAACTGCAAGGTTATCTTTTGCTATAACACCCCAATGCAGGATAATAACTAGACACAATGAAAGCTACTGATGTTCTAAATTACAGCACCCCTTACATATATCACACCCAGGCATGTTGCTCCAGAGAGAGCACTTTACTGCACTTCCCTCCCTGTTGACTCTATCCTTGAAAAGTAGGCTATGTGTTGATCAAACACTGAACTACACCACGCAGAGCTACACATACAGTATGTACAGTATGGTTCTTTTCCATTATTCCACTGCTCATAACATTAGTCCTGCATTCTGGCCTGTCTCTGTGTTGTCCTGTTGTTACCCCTTGCCCTTCCAGAGAAACAGATGTATTCAAATCATCGTTTTGCTTGCTTGAATGCGAACTCAGAGTGATGTACAGTAGGCCTATTTAATTTAACTACGTGGTTGTCGTGAGAGCACGATTCATTGGCGCTTGCAGTGTTCGGCCGTAGGCTATGTCTACGTGCGCACCTGCCAGTCTAAGAGCCAAAGAAATCCCCCTTCACTCCAAGTTGGCCTTCCATAACTTACCAACTCTACACTGTAGACCATAAACTGGCTATTTATATGACCAATGTATTTGTTCAACTTTATGAAGCAGAATTACGCACTGCTACTTGGAACGTAACGCATTTTTGTTGGCAGGAGCGAGAATGACAGCGATTAACAAATTGTACTTGCTGCTGGTTACTAATAAATAGGGCCTACTATATATTTTTTTGCAAACAACAAAAACAGAAAGGATGGAGACAGCAAAGCTAGAGATGGGCAGGAACAAGGTCAATTGGTAGAAATGCTTGTCAAAACGTTAGGAGCTGGATGTGTGGATGAATGAAGCACATACTTGTTTGTTACGCTTTATAAGCATGCACACTGTTTAAAGTTAGGCTAGGCTACACGGTAAACTACAAGTAAACCAAAGTTAAATTTAGCTTTTTTAGGGCTGGATAAAGTTGACCAAATGGATATAGACTGTTAGGCGTGAATAAAGTAGGCTACTTTGTTGCTCCAACCCTTCCAACGTTAATGGGGACGGATGTTGACATTTTCCGTATTTTGCGTGAGAAACCCGGGAAATCTCCCTTATTTTCATTGTTCAATGTTGACAGAGCTATGGAACGAAAGAGAAGGTTATATGGCGACAGAAATCAACAATCAAACAAGCCACTTTGATGTTTTGCTGTTTTCATTAATACAAAAGATGGGTGACCCCCCCTCCTAGATAAAAAAAAAGTTAGGTGACCCTCCCCTCAACAAAGAATAAAAATACATGACCCTCCCCTATTTTCCTCCGGTGGCCCCGTTTATAAATAACGAACGGTCCCTTACTGCAAAAAAAAATATTTTTAAGGATGGCCTCCTGACTGTGAAAATGGCTGAACCACAGTGCTTAGCCCCCAGTAGCTATCAGTCATCAAGACATCAAAATCTGCCACAAACACTTACAACACACAACATCACTCATAAACACACACACACACGGACAGAACCACCACTGTTCAAGAGACCATTTTGGGGCTAAATGTGCTTTTTCTCATTTGGTTGTTTTTTGTTTGTTTAGAGCAGAATGAGCGACCGCTGTTAAAAGGGCCCATTTGGGTGAAATTATTATTATAATTTACATTATTATTATTTATTATTATTTACTATAGGGTTCTAGAATAAATAAAACAGTGTGTTTGAAATAATGGAATTTGTGCTCTCTCATGAAGCTGGGTCGATGGGACATGGGGAGGGTGGGTCTGTTGATCGGGGGAGGGGGCGTGGCGCCACGAGTAGTTCAAGACGTAGGACCATGGAGGTATTATAATACCTCCATGATTATATATAACTGGAGAGAGTGACTAAGTCCCGCCCCTATTCATTTCAATGGCCCATGCTAGGCTAGCTACTTCAGCCAAAAAAGCATGAAATGGACCGCAGCCATCTTTACGAAAATGGCGTTTCATGGGTGTTCGTTTCCGGCACCAGCTAGAATTAGAGACAATTGGCCGGTTAGGGTCATGTCTGCTTCAAAAAGACTGCAGGAGGGTCATTGAGAATTTTCTTGCAGGCAGGGGAGGGTCATGCAACTTTTGATTGAAGCACTCAAAATTCCTACGGTGACCGGTCTCTAAATAATAACATTGTATAAAATGTTTAATACAGATGTATTGTATTGTGGTGAACTGAGGGGGCAATGCCTGGAGATAATGAGGGAGCGTTTGATGCCTAATTGCCCTAATTGGACTCACCTGGGTAGGAGACAATATGAGCATGCAGAGGAGCAACGTGCGGGAGAGAGAGTCCAAGGTTGATCTGGAGCGTCCAGGCGAAACGCTGGGGGAGCGTTGGTCAAAACCGGGTACGAATTGGGCTGGTCGCGGTCAGTAGGATCGCCGCCAGTGAAGATAGCTGTAGGGGGGGAGGAAACCTTAGTATAAGCCTTTGTTAAAACCTAGACCAACGCCGCGACTGGCGGGCGAGTTGGACTACTGGACTCGTGAGCCCCTGCACGAACTCCTCAGAACTTTCATACTGGAATTACAGACTAGAACTTTCACACTGGAACTACATACTGGAACTTACACACGGGAATTTACATACTGGAACCTCGCTGGCCACCTGAAAGTTCGATTCGCTGTCCAGTGCCATCAGGCCCCCAGGGGAGGGTCTCAGGGAGCAGGGAAGTCTCCCTTTTAATAACTCTCATTTGACTAATATGTATCTGTGTCTGTTTTTATAATTGAAAGTCGGGTAGCTTTTGTGCAACATAATTTATTAGTGACAGGGTTGCGGGGAACCTTTTATTGAGAACACTGGAAAGGTGTGCTGTGATACCCGAATGGAGATGTTTTCCTCTTTGTGGTGTTTATGAATTGCTGTGTTTTATTGGATTGCTGTTTTGCACGGATTGGGAGTGAGGATCCCCCAAATCATGTCAGTTGATTAATTATAATGTCCGGAGCTGCCTGGCTGTGCCTGTGGAAATAAATAAAGCTACTTTTGTACTGTCCGTGGTGGTGTGGGGTCTACACATTCTCTGAGTTGTCTACCTGGGGGAAGGGACAAAGGGGGTCGCTAGAGGGGGACCTTTTCCTACCCAGCAGATTTATTACAGTATGTACATGTTTATGTATGGAAAGCCCTTTTTGTCTAAATATTTAAATAAATACATTTGCCCATGAAATACACTACCAGTCAAAAGTTTGGGCCTACCAACTCTCAAATGTATGCTCTTTTTCTTTATCTTTATTTATCTGAGTAGGTGGTTATTATAATTAGCCTACATTGATTCATATTATAAGCAAACAAAAAGTGTAAATAAAGCTACATTTTCAATATTTTAAATTCTTCAAGGTGCAGACCTTTTGCTCAGTCTCTCAACCAACTTCATATAGTCAGCTGGGATGGATTTCCCATACATTGTGAGCATTTGTTAGCTGGTTGTCTTTCACTGATTTTAATTGAAAAGAATGAAGTTGGTTTTAATGTCAATTATTGGCAAAGTTGTCACAGAGGTAAACAGTGAAGAATATTTTCCATGTTTATTTATTTCAAAACTTTATTTATTCATGTCATAACCACAAATATTTATTTCATAGCTACATGAAGAGTTTGGTTCCCAAAACACTATATCTCCATTTTTGAAAACATTAATAAGTCATGTCATTTAATTGTGTATTTCAGGTAATATCAGTACAATTGCAGTTGTGTTGTTTTGAATGAGTAACGATAAATCAAATAACAATAACCCAATATCAGTTCCACTAAAATTACTTGGAGAACAGCATTTTGGAACCAAACTCTTTATATTAAACTGTATATCTATTTCATGGCCATACTTGAAAAAAGAGAAATTAGCTTTCGATAGATCTTTTTTTTTTTTTTTTGCATGTTAATCTACTTTTCTTTTTTTACTTTTAATATTTTTTATTTTTTTATTTTTTTTTATTTCACATACAAGAAGGGACAACAATCATGGACGGAAGATACTTTATTGTTTAAAATATGTACAGAATGCACACAAAACAGCCTTTAAAAATGACATTTACACGACACCTTAAAGCTATGAACTTTAACTGAATGACATTTACACTGAAAGGGCAGAAACTTACTCTGAGTGAAAACATGAGCAGAACTTCTGACTTATGCATTATTGGTATTGTGTGAAGTAACCTTGCATTTTATTGCTGTGAATCATTGTATGATCAGTTGGAGAACGTTCAAACATGCAATCACTCAACATTAAAAGAAAGTCGATCTTTTTTGTTATAGAAAAAAAGGTTATATTCAAGCCATTAAACATGGCTTGTTATGTAGAAACCTTACCTGATAACTGTACAGCATTTATGTTATAACCATCTCATGTCAGATATACTTTTTTTACCACACTGTGTATTCATCGTACTTCTATCTTTCTTTCCTACATGGAGGGTCACATTTCATTATGAAACACTGCATGCTCAAATCACGTTTAAGTTATGACGTCTATGCTGTCTGCTCAGGTGTGTGTCTACGGAGTGATGCCATTAAGCTCCACAGCCAAATAGGGGGTTGGTGTTCACCTCATCTGAGTGAGAGTTGGCGAATATGGTGCTGTGAATAATCTCAGACATAAAACACAGACACTTCTAAGATGGACATAGACTATATGGAACAAAAATATACAAACAAAGGCCTATCAATGTAAACACAACATAAATAATTTTAGTAACAACACAAACATGTACTATCTGACACAGGTGTTTAAAACATAAAGAATTAAACAAAAATATTCCAGACAAAGAACAACAATGACATAACTATCACTGAAAACACTACTAATGCATTACCAGTTAATTGCACTGAATGTTAAACAGCACAAACTCGTTTTTTTTGTTATGAAATGTGCACACTGACTAACACAAACGCTACCCCATCATAACTGTCTGGACTCTGGAGGACGACTCCGAAAGGCACTTGCAATGGTCATGCAAACTGGGCATGGAGGGACAAACTGAATTAATGTAGTGAGCAGGATGCTGTGGTGACCATTCATTATCCACCAGGTACTAACATACATACCAGCAGCTGTGTCAGCAATGAATTGAAAAAAAAAAGCACAAAAAAAACGTATCATGCAGGTGTCTGATGTGCTTATACTACATGTCAGCCTAGTAAGGGTGAAATCTATTACTGTTATACATAATGATGTATGATGATGATATTGCTTACAGTGTGTACAAAAACATGTATTTTTATTCGCAACAATGTGCCGTACCTACACTTGTTCAGATAATAGTAAGTGCTTTAAAGCAAAGTCCAGCACACATGGTGTTGGCCCGTCTGTGCTCATCAGTTGAATCAGAAACCTCTCTAGACATGCAACCATTGAGCACCCAGTCTTTTTTATATAGAACTGTCCTCTGGACATAGAACAGGTCAACCATAGTTCCTCTCTGTGAGAAGCCCCAGGTCTCCCTCTTCACCAGTAAGGTTTACTACCTAAGGTCTACCGCTACTATATATACTATCATCTCTTCAGATGTTCACTCAGGTGTTATTGTGTGTACAGCAAATATATACAAAAATTACATGATCAATGACCACACCTACAGATATTTGTTTTTTCTTCTCGGTTGCAACAGCAATTTAACTGTACAAACCCTCTTGAATGTATGTTCAAGGGTTAGGTAGAAAAGCACCTAAACAAAATATACTTATGACATACAGTATATTTATATTTGTTATATAATCCAAATGTCAGATATTGTCCAAATATATATTTATATATATCCAAATGCCACAGTATGTGCTTCAACTGGCTCCCTGGTTGTCAGATTATTATTATAAGAGTTTCACAAAGAGTCAACTAGAGCTTCATGTTTTTGATTAAAGGTAATCAATGTCAGTAAGTAGTCACAGACATGACATAATGTGACACATTTTCTTTTGAGGTAAATGTTGACCCCTAACATGTCTAGTCAGTACTTCTGTTGGGAAACTGATTCAGAGAACACTGTTGCTGCTTTTCACTTAGTTGTCAAACCAAGCTCAGACTGGGTAAAAAAAAAAAAACATTCTGAATAACCTCAGGCCATAAACGTTAACCACCCTTTTGTCTACGCTCCTGCTCACGCCATCAGAGAGTGTTTGTTGTCTGGGGCTAGGGAGGCAGACCTCTCCGTGACTGTCATGTAGTCCTCGCTAGTTGAGCAGTCTTGCGGCCCCTGGCCTGACTCCCCTTCCTGGGCCTCGTCTTGCTCCCTGTGGAGGTCACCCAGCTCCGACAATTCCTCTCGCTCCTCCTCGAAGGACCGTATGTCGGCAGAGAGCGGGGGGCCGCTGCTGATGTTATGGACCAGTGCCGGGTTGAGGCAGAGGAAGGTCTGGCTCTTGCCACCGCTGCTGACCAGGCTGGACTCGCTGAATATGGTGTTGGTAAAGACTGAATCCAGGGTGAAGGGCGAGCCATAGAGGGCGGGAGGCTCCAGGGAGGCCTCCTCCTCCGCTGCTGCTGCTATGGAAGAGTCTCCTCCTGCAGGCTCCATCAGCGCAGAGGAGGGGTTGGAGGTTGGGTTGGAGATCGGGTTTGGGTTGGCGGTAATGTCCTTGACGTCTGTGCCATTCTTGCGGGGTGAGGGCGTGGCAGATTTGGACATCATGCTGTGAAAGCTGGCGCGCCGGCTGGAGCCCTCGGAGGTGGATATGACATTGCTGGCACGCGGGAGTGTGGAGAAAGCCCGCAACACCCGACCTTGACCCCTGCTGACACTGTGACCTTGACCCCCCTGACCTTGACCTACCTGACCCCCTTGACCCTCTCTCCTCAGCGGCGCCGAGAAGCAGTCCAGACAACCAGCGGCACCAGACGACTTGTCCTGGACCTGGACCGTGGGAGGTGGGCTGGCCCCAGTAGCCCTGCTGCCCTCTATGGTGATGGCGATGGTGCGGAAGGCCTGGGTCTGGCTCAGGACCCCCCGGGGGCCCGTCGCACGGCCACTACTGGAGCGCCACACCCCGCGGCCGGAGGCGTAGGACTCCAGGGCTGACCCATCACGGGGGGGCTTGGGGGGCGCGGAGGCCTGGGTTAGAGGGGTGGAGGCGGAGGCTGGGGGTGCGGGGGAGCCGTCGCTACCCCGACGGGAAGAGGAGGCGCCCTGGACTGGGCTGCTGCTGCTGGACCAGCCCTCGTTCTCCAGGCTGAACTCACCACTGCTCTCACTCTGGGTGCCGTTTAGACCAACTGCACAGAAACAGCAATGTTTGAAACACTTATTAAATGGCATAAACATTTGTTGTCTAATGTTTTTAAACAATGCATTGGTATTAATTAAATCAAGGGCAGATGGAACAGACATGTTAGGTGACAACTGCCATCAAAACACTATAATCTGAATATCAACTCTCAACTTTTGTTTACCACAACTATTAGTAGTGATATTTTTTTCTCCCCCATTGGCTTTTTGGGGCTTTTATTGCCTTTATTTATATAGGACAGTGAAGACTGAGAGGATTGATAGGATACAGGTAGGAAAGATGGGGTGTGAGTGGAAAATGGCCGCAGGTCAGACTTGAATCCGATCAGTATATAGACACAGTAGCCACTAGCTGTAGTCCCCCACACACTGTATGTTGGCGAATTATGAAATCCTACTGTAACTATATAAGCAGCTGAGTAGAACTCGGATATACTGTACAAATCGTTGGCTTCTCATCACAGCTGTTCTACATAACTGACCCAGCACTCACCCTGACTTTGACGCTCATCGTTACAGCCCTGGCTGGAGCGTGCCACATCCTCAGCATAGTCCTTACCTGAGGAAGACAGACAGGTGTGATGCGGAATATCGTCACTGATCTTCCCTTCTGATGGCCTACCACATATTTAAAAAGTACGCTGAAGTATTTTTTTTTTTCATACACTGTTACATATATGCTACATATAGCTGCATTACATAGGAGTTTAAGTATATTCCCAGAACTGGGACTTTCAGTTCATCTGTCTTTTTGCATGCACATGTGGCAAGCTCACATATAAGGCAAATGATCAGCTTATGGGAAGGATGGGGTTCGAGATGCAGCCCACAGGATTCAAAGCCTCCATCAACCAAAAAGTGCACAGCGAGCTGGCCCACTTTAACGTGCGACCCATAGAGGATCCGTTAGCAGTTAGTGCTGCTGTCTCTGAGTACCTTTGGTGTCTGTCTGGAGCTCGGTCTGGCCTGAGGCCGAGGGGGGATGAGATGGAGGCAAGGGGCTGATGGGATGGGTGTCGGAGTGAAACATAAACGACTGAGGCTCCTTCCTCCCTCTCTCCTCCTCTTCCTCGTCTTCCTCTGACTCTTTCTCCTCTGATTCCCCCATCCGCTCAAACCTGATTGGCCAGTAGTCTGCCCCCTGATCCTCGCCCGTGAGCAGTAAGTCATTCATGGCTGATGTGGGAGATGAGTGGACATGAGTTTTCTTTTTTGTTTATAGCAGGATGCACAATTTGCTGATGGGCATGTTTTTTTTATTTCTTTGAATATTTCATTCATCATACAGAAACGGTCTGTGGTTTCAGTAAGCAGAATGCAATGCATGCACTGTATGCTTGTGGTGTGCTCTGTCATACAGTGTAACACATTTTTGTTAGATGTTTTACAGGACAGGGTTATGAACCAAGTACACACTGCAACTTCACACACCAAGACAAAGGAGCTGCTTGCTACGCCCCACGTTTGACTTGTTAGAAAGGTGGTGCATGGTGGAATGCAGCGTTGTTTTAGTTTCATTTTGCCTTATGAGGCCAATGATTCAACGTCATCATCACTCAAAAGCAGAAAAACAGTGGCTAGCTTTAGCATTAGCATTGTTTACAAAAATGGCACAGCAGCCAAGGCCAGGCGGTCTGAGCAAGAGCGGGGCGTTTCTGGGTCTTACACAGAGAACGGCGGAAGAAGGACCTGACTTTGTCTTTCTCCCTCTGTTTGTTCCGCATTAGGGGGAACATTTTCAGGACAGCGACTTTTGCAGCATTGCAGCAAAGGAGGAGGGATGTAAAGAAGACAGGCAGGAGAGGAGAGGAGAGAGGAGAGGAGAGAGGAGAGAACAAGACACAATATGGCACACAAAGAGGAAGAGGTGTGTGTCAAACACAAGTACATTCAGTAACACACACAGAAACTCACACACACTTACACACACACACACACACGCACACACACTCACACACACACATGAACACACAAAATCACAGTACAAATGCGTGACACAAGATGACAAAACCACACCACAGATGAACAGTCAGTCACCAACTAGAATATTCCTTCTCTTTTTATTCCCTCTTTGTGTTATATATATCTGTAGTGTGTATGTATATATATATATATACATATTTGTGCAGAAATATAATTATTTGAGCAATATTCATATATTTGACAGAATTCTGTCCATCATAGCCTGCCAGGGATTAACCAAAGGATTCCTGTCTCCTTCTCCGATTGGCCTGTGTATGTCAAACAGCTCTGCGTGTCTGGCTGGTCTCCTGTCTGTCTGACCTGTTCTTGGGGGAAGAGGTGGGATAGGCCTGCTGCAGGTTGTCCCGCCCACACCTGTCCAGCCTACTGGTGGAGTTCTGGGGGGCCTGTGGCAGATTGGAGAGCTTGTTTGTCCCTGACCAATCAGAGGATCGGGTGGATAGCTGAGGTCATACTCACTGCTGCTGCGCTTGGGCGACAGGCTGTCGTCCAGCGAGTTGGCGCCCGACTCCGCTGAGCCCTGCGAGCTCACGAACGAGCCGTTGTCGTGGCACGGGAGGCCCTCGCACGACTCAGAGCGCGTGGGCGTCAGCGAGCGGATGCGGTCGCAATGTCGATCCCGGTCTTGGTCCCGATCTCGCCCCCGGTCCTCATGGTCTCGATCTCGCTCACGGCTCCGCGACTTGATCAGCTTCCTCATTTTCAGGGCAATCCAGTTGCCTCGCCTGTGGTGTATGTAGGTATAAGAATATATGTGTGTGTGTGTGTGTGTGTGTGTGTGAATATGTGTGGAAGGTATACAAACAGCCTAATTAATTATTCCTAACAATAACATCTAACATTTGTCATATACTATGGGTAATATGAGCACGCTGTACCTTCTTGGAGGTGAGGGGTCGTAGAACTTGTACTGGTCCATGATCTTTTCCTCCAGTTTCTCTTTCTGCCTCCTCAGCTCATTCAG
>NC_055965.1:11173702-11181202 GCF_018492685.1 Alosa sapidissima
TAACAGCGAGAGGAGAGCATTCCAGCATAAAGCTCAGCATATTCTACAGGAGTGTGGACACTGTGTGTCTTCTTCTCATCTGTTTTACAAGATAAACAGTTTACCTTTCTGTCTGGAGTATAGAAGAAATGTAAGGACCATAGAGATTACTGTACCGAGGATAAGATAAACAGTTTACCTTTCTGTCTGGAGTATAGAAGAAATGTAAGGACCATAGAGATTACTGTACTGAGGATAAGATTAACAGTTTACCCCATAGAGATTACTGTACCGAGGATAAGATAAACAGTTTACCTTCCTGTCTGGAGTATAGAAGAAATGTAAGGACCATAGAGATTACTGTACCGAGGATAAGATAAACAGTTTACCTTCCTGTCTGGAGTATAGAAGAAATGTAAGGACCATAGAGATTACTGTACCGAGGATAAGATTAACAGTTTACCCCATAGAGATTACTGTACCGAGGATAAGATAAACAGTTTACCTTCCTGTCTGGAGTATAGAAGAAATGTAAGGACCATAGAGATTACTGTACCGAGGATAAGATAAACAGTTTACCTTCCTGTCTGGAGTATAGAAGAAATGTAAGGACCATAGAGATTACTGTACCGAGGATAAGATTAAGAGTAACACAAAGAGATGGAGTGACCTTTCAGTGTTTGTGTGGCATCCTTTTACCAGATACTTTTAGAAAAGTAAATCATGGTTCAACAAAACATCAAAAGCCAATTCGGAACAATGCTGTTAATGGTTGAAATAAAGGGTAAAATGATGTAGGCACAGATGTAAGCACAGTCCATTTTAAGCAAATTCCAATAGTTCAATAGTTTATCAAAATTAAAGGGCATCATTATTCATGTTTTGGAATCTGTTTTAGAAGGACAGAACATGTGTCCCTGGATGTTTATGAATATCTGATGTGTGTGTGTGTCTACTTCTCCCTCGATATTGGTGTGTGTGTGTGTGTGTGTGTGTGTGTGTGTGTGTGTGTGTGTGTGTGTGTTTGTGTGTGTGTGTGTGTGTGTGTGTGTTTGTATGTATGGTGTGTGTGTGTGTGTTTGTGTGTGTGTTTGTGTGTGTGCGTGTGTGTTTGTGTGTGTGTGGTGTGTGTGTGTGTGTGTGTGTGTGTGTGTGTGTGTGTGTGGTCTTACAGAGCGGAGCTCCTGGCGCAGCTGCTGGTTGAGGTTGGAGGACTCCTGTAGACGGGCCTCCAGGACGGCCATCTTCTCCTCCTTAATCTCCACACACCTCTTCAGAGACAACTCCAGCTCCGACTCCAGATGCTGCAGCTGCATAGACCGACTGAGAGATGGAGAGACATATATCGTCAAGAAACAGCACAAGAAAGCAAAACACCATTCCATAGGTATGAAAATAAATGTAAACATAATCCAACTGGCCAAAGAACTGGCAACTAGTAAAAGCAAATTGAGTGTAAATGTCTGAATGTGACCTATTGTGAAACATGTTGAACTGTGAGTTATGAATGTGGAGGTAGCAGTAGTACTGGCTATGGCCACAAGGGGGCACCAGTGTCTCCACCTACTTCTCATTTAGTACATCCTGCAGGTCTGCAGACAGAGGCTCCTGCAGCTGCTGCTCTTCCTGCTGCTGTTTGTAGCCCATTCTCTCCATCTCCTGTGTGAGTCTCTTCACCTCATTATCTCGCTGCTGGAACCTCAGCTTCTCACTCACCAGCTCCTATTAAACACACACACACGCACACATACACACACACACACGCACACACACACACACCGTTATAATGCAACTTGAGCATCTTGACAAAACAGAAATATAGTGAACTGAAAACAGCTCTGCTGTGCACATGCTGACTAAAGGCTTTTGCCTGTGGGGTGCGCTTCCTTTTGTTAGTGAGGAATGAATGCACTATGGCCTGAGACTGCTCCAACAATACAGGTGCCACAGGCCAGTGGTTAAAGCTAATAGCCTCTAAGTGGCAATGCAAGAGACTGGCAGTCACATCCACATACAGCAATAGCCTATACATTAGCAGACTGAGGGAACATACAGCAATAGCCTATAGATTAAGCAGACTGAAGGAACATACAGCAATAGCCTATAGATTAAGCAGACTGATGGAACATACAGCGATAGCCTATAGATTAAGCAGACTGATGGAACATACAGCAGCTATAGATTAAGCAAACTGATGGAACATACAGCAATAGCCTATAGATTAAGCAGACTGATGGAACATACAGCAATAGCCTATAGATTAAGCAGACTGAGGGAACATACAGCAATAGCCTATAGATTAAGCAGACTGAGGGAACATACAGCAATAGCCTATAGATTAGCAGACTGAGTGAGGGTAGTCATGTGTATGTGCAAGGTGAGCCTTTAGAAGACACCTGTCTCCAAAGCAACTGTGCAGTACAGCACTGGTAAGTATGCTTGATCAGTATGGCATCTCTTGAGGACTCAAACCCATGACCTTGGTGCTGTTAGCATGCTATCACCTAGCGTTTGGTTGGTCGTCTCCAGATAGTTACTCTCCATTGGTCTTCTCCAGCTAACTATTCACTAATAGACATCTGCTCAATGTTGGTCATCTCCCGCTAGTTACTCACTATCGGTCATCTCCCGCTAGTTATTCACTATTGGTCCTCTGCTCAATGTTGCTCGTCTCCAGCTAGTCACAGTTTGTCATCTCCAGCTAGTTACTCCCTTGGTCGTCTCTATAGCTGACCACTCACCTCCCTCAGTGTGCTGAGAGTCCGCTGGTCGATGGCCGCCTGCTTCATCATCTCCCTGGCCTCCATCTCCAGCTCCTTCACCCTGGCGCCGTTCTCCCGCAGCGCCTCCAGCTCCTTGCTCAGGGTGCGGTTCTCCTTCTCCAGGGCGGTCTGCCGCAGCGCGCTGGCGTCCAGCGACGCGTCCTGCACCTCGGCCCGCTGCCGCAGCCGCCGGTTCTCCTTCTCCAGACGGCCCTTGTCGCGCTCCAGCTGCGCCGCCTCCCGCTCCAGGGCGCGTCCGTCGGCCTCGGCCCGCTCCAGGCGCCGCGCGGCCAGCCGCAGCTCCTCCAGCGACCGCTGCAGCGCCTGGTTCTCGGCCTCCAGCTCGCGCAGCTCCCCCTCCAGCCGCCGCAGGCGCCGGGCCGAGTTGTCCAACGCCGAGGCCAGGCGCCGGTTCTCCGCGTCCCGGGCGGCGCAGCAGGGCTGGTTGGAATCGGGCCGGTGGCTGAGCTTGCCGGTGCTGGTGGACCGGGCTGGGGAGATGGACGGGCTTTGGCCCAGCGGGCTGGCCTCCGAGCGGGGCTTGAGGGGGGACGAGTCTGGGCTGGAGGTGTAGACCTCCATGCTTCTCCTCTTCAGACCTCCTGGAGATCCGCTCTCCTCCTTCTCCACCTCCTCCTCCTCCTCCTCCTCCTCAAGCTTGGAAGGATCTCCCTTCTCCTGCAGGTTGTTTCTCCTTATCTCGCCCTTCTTCAGGTGATGCTGCACCTCCTCCTCCTCCGACACCTCCCTCAGCCCGGCCTCCTTCTGAGCCTCCTCACGCTCCTCCTGCTCCACCAGCCTCCTGTTGTCGGTGCTGTCGCTGACGTCTACAGACTCCGACAGAGACTCTGCCTTCATCAGGTCGCCTTCAGAGGGAGCTTCAGTAATAGTCTCATCCATCTGATTGAGGGAGGAGATGCTCCGGTTCAGGAGCTCGTTCTCCTCCATCAGCAGCCTCACCTTAGCAACAAGCACACAAACAAACAAACAAACAAACAAATAAACCATCAAGAATCATTCTAGTCACAACACTTTGAGCAGTCATGTACAATCATTCACTATGAGCTTCAGATTTGACACATTTACAGGAAGTGCCACAATGTCTGCACATTTTTAGATGTCGTTAAGAAGGAAAATGAGGCAAACTTATATAGAAAAAGATTGTTAATCCAATCCGTTCTGACTGTCAATACCATTCATCCCTATGCAGTATGTATGTATGTATGTATGTATGTATGCATTTATATATGTATGTATGCTTGTTAATTTATTTCTCAATTTATATAGTTTATTTATCTAACATTTTATCTGGCATGAAGGAGATTTGTCGAAGACGACTCTGCTTTCTTCCCTACTTACTTTATGAGATATACCCGTATCTCTCGTGTGTTCTTCAGAAGGTTCCCTGGTTCCTCTGAGTTCCTCTATGGTTCTACGTAGGCTCTGGTTCTCTCTCTCCAGCCTCAGCAGGCGGCTGCAGGTCCTCTCAGCGACCTCCTCATCCAGAGACTTCAGCACTGCACACAACCCAGCCCCCCCCCCCAGGAAACACTACTCAAACTCCATCCATCAACATCACACACCATACATTATTCAAGACTTAATGATGGTGATGATTGATGGTTCTACCAATCCATAGCCAAATAAAGGAGGCAAATAATAAAGGCCATTACAGGAGACCTGGTGTGTGCATGTATGCGTGTACATGCGTGTTCTGTATATGTGTGAGTATGATTGTCTGCATTCCTGAATGTGTGTGTGTATACTGTATTTGTGTGTACCTGTCTGCATCTGTATGCCTGTATATGTGTGTGTGTGTGAGAGAAAGAGAGAGAGAGAGAGAGAGAGAGAGAGAGGGAGCATGTACACTGTGTGAGGCTCTCCTGTGTGTGTGAGTGTGTGTGTGTGTGTGTGTGTGTGTGTGTGTGTGTGTGTGTACGTGTGTGTGTGTGTGTGTGTGTGTGTGTGTGTATGTGTGTGTGTGTGTGTGTGTGTGTGCATGTGTGAGTGAGAGAGAAAGAGAGAGAAAGAGAGGGAGCATGTACTGTACACTGTGTGAGGCTCTCCTGTGTGTGTGTGTGTGTGTGTGTGTGTGTGTGTGTGTGTGTGTGTGTGTGTGTGTGTGTGTGTGTCCTCTCCCCACCTGATCCCTCTGGTGTGTCGGAGGCCTTGCTGAGCTGCTCCAGCTCCCAGCCCAGGTGCTGCGACTCCTCCATGCTCCTCCTCTGGGCCATCTCCAGAAACACGTTCTCCTCCAGCAGCTCATCGATGCGCCGCCGGTCCGACGCACGCTCCTGGGGGAGGGTCAAGGGAGAATACATAAATTATAAATTGCGCCCTGGCAACCAGCATGATGGCTTCCATCCAGCCACAGGGTTCTTTTCTGCAAAGTAGAAGTTCAAAGTAGGCTAATTTGCCATGTATCTATAAGCTACTTTCATGTCATTTGACATCCAGCACAATGCGTTTTGAGTTTCATTCAATTGTCCAATGGGTGGCCCGTGACTGATTTTCCCAAATAAAGGTTAGTATGGCTGGGGGAAAATAATTGCCCACCTCTGGTGTAACAGAATCAGCTACCAAATTGGCGTATGGACTAATTAACGAGGCAACATGATGAAACACACACCCACACACATGCACATACACACACACATGCCCCTGCACACAGAAACACACGCACAGACACATTTCTCATGCCTACACAAACACACACACACACACACCTGTACATACACTCACACACACACACACACACACACACACACACACACACACACACAGACATATTTCCCGTGCCCACACAAACACACACACACACACACACACACACACACACACACACACATACACACACACACACACACACACACACACACACACACACGGCTGCACCCACTCACCTCCTCCATGTCGTGGATCTTGGCCTGCAGCTGCAGGCTGTGCTTCTCGAGCTGGTGCAGCTTGTCTGAGCGAGCCCTGGAGCCCTCCAGCTGCTCCTCCAGCATGGCCTTGGTCTCCAGCAGCACCTGGTTGTCCTCCTTCAGCTCCTGCTCAGGGCACACAGGACAGCATCACACACACACACACACACAGACACACACACACACAGGATCACACATACACACAAACACACACACACACACACACCGACACACACACCGACACACACACACACACACACACACCGACACACACACACACACACACACACACACACACACACACACACACACACACACACACACACACAGGATCACACACACAGGATCACACACACACAGGATCGCACACCCACCCACACACACACACACACACACACAGGATCACACACACAAACACACAAGACACCCACACAAAACACAGACGCATTCCATTTAGCTGCAAGTGGACAACAGCGTAGAGTCAGAGATAGACTAGTGTGCTTAAAGACATCCTTCTGTTTCCTATTTAGCCCAGTTGTGTTGATGATGCATTGAAAGGTAAAGTCTCCAATTCCAAGTCTAATGGATCATATAAACAATAATGGCACCTTTACTATAGATTTGAGCCACACTAAGGCATGATATAAAAAGGCCATTTGCAGAATTTTATTCAGTGAAGAGTGGTTTATGTGTGGGCTTGTTAGGAGTTTAATGCAAGTTGACACAAGAATCATTTGCATTTTGGTAAACATGCCTCCTACCATGTGCACACATTTGGCTCTTGGTGTGGAGCACGATATGTACTGCACAATGTCTTAGTAAGTCAGTAGGCCTCTCTCTACTTCTATAGACCCTTTCAACAAGGTAAACAAAAACAATGCTTGAACGTTCTATTTGGGCCCCAATCTACTTCCTCTGCATTAAGATAACATATGGAATGTTAAAAAGGAAGTCTTGTGGGGCCAACTATGATGCTGATAATGGAACTCTCTTGAAAGAGTCCATAGACCTCTGAAGTTCGCCTACGAAAAGGACCCAAAGCTGCCATCTTTGCCCATATAAGATCTGTGTATTACAGTAATTGAAACTAACTGCCTCTGGCAATTTGCTTTGCAAGTTAGCACTGGGATAGCAAAAATCTAAGTTTGCCGTCTTAACATACCGAAGCACAGTACCCACTCAAAGGCAGAGGAGTGTGTAGAGCAAAACGTCTGTATGTCAGACTTCTTCCACCCCACGAGAGTTTAACAGGTGCGATGATCCAAAATCCCCATGTTATTTTCCCATAGGAAAACTAGCAAGATCTCCTTATATGGGCAAAGATACTACCTTATATGGGCAGCTTTTTTGTAGGCGAACTTTAGAGGTTTATTGTACCCAAACACATTGGTCATAAAGGAGAAATCCATCGATTTTCACATAGATCTCTGTTTTTCGAGGTCACCGAGTACTGTCGGTACGGAACAAAAAAACATGATTTTAAAGATGCCCCCAGAGTGTAGCACTGTAGTTGGCCTGGCTGCTCTAGTTGTTGGCTGCAGCAACTCGAGTACTCGGTGACCTCGAGAAACAGAGATCTACAGTACACTCTTAAAACAAATGTGTTGTCCCTATCTGGACACAGAGATGTGTTAAAAAACAACGCAAGTTGTGTTATTTTCAACACATTTTGTGTAACAAATAAAAAAGAAAACAACACAAACTGGTGTTGTCCCTATCTGGACACAGAGATGTGTTTGAGTGTACGTGAAAGATCGGTAGAATGTTCCTTCAAGAGGAAGTCTCTGGTTCCTCAGCGCTCCTCCCCGGGCCCCTACCTCCACTTTGGCCTTGTA
>NC_055965.1:11186202-11188702 GCF_018492685.1 Alosa sapidissima
GATTAAATCACTAGGTGTTCAAGAAAAACATGGAAGATAAATGAGATGTCCCACAGTGGTGAGAGTAAACCTCCTTTAAGAAGATATTTTTTTTATTATTGTTGTTTATTGATTGTTCTAGTTTCCCGCCAAAAGTTAGTGAAATCAAGCTAGACACGACAGTGTATTATATCACAAGGGTAAAGAATAGAGAGCAGTTTCTATGTCAGAGAAGAAATGCAGTTTAAATAAATATTAAGTTTATTAAAAATATGTAACTCGCCGTCCCAGGAGTCAACAGACAACATAGGAACATACGGAAATGAGGAAAATTTGGACCAAAGCAAAATGTAACCAAATGAAGCAGGATGATGAAATGATGTCTTCCAGACATATCTATGGTACCTCTTTTACAGGCTGTACCACTGCCTATGGTGGGGCCTTCAGAAAATGTTTGAGACAATTTCCTGCTTAGTTTACTCGCTATTGGGTTTAAAGGTCATATAAAGACAGATTTTTTCAAAAAGGACCCACTGTGTGTATGTAAAAAAGGACCCACTGTGTGTATGTTTGTATGTAAATGTTTCTTTGAGTGCATATTTAAAGGTTGACCTCTAATGCGGTATACCAACCAAACCATGTTGCCTCAGGAGCACATATGGGAGAGGCGTTATTTCTTAGGCTTTGATGGCAACAACAAATATCAACACATTTTCTCCATAATGGCAGGCTCTGACGTAATCATTTCTCTTGGTTTTGACACACTACCTCTTGGATGTGAGACGCTATGGCGGCTTTAGTGCCAAAGTCCAGCGACTGGATCTTCTCAATGTATTCTTCTTTTCTGTGACACTGTAGGGAAGAATAGGGTGAGGCACATTGAGGTCAGAGAGAGAGAGAGAAAGATAGGGAGGGAGAAAGAAAGAGAGAGAGAGATGGAGGGAGAGAGAGAGGGAGGGAGGAAGGGAGGGAGGGGGAGAGACGGAGGGGGAGAGACAGAGAGAGAGAGAGAATGACACTGCATAAATCACACTTCCCGTTCTTCCTCTACATGGGAGGGTAAACAGGGTCAGCGACTAGGGTGTTACTATAACTGTGAGGCCTGATAAAGGCACAGGGCAGGAAATCAGGACTCTAGTGGACTCAAGTGACCCCAGGGCAGCACATACAGTGCAGCAGAGTTCAGCACTCAACACTTTAAGCTTCTTAGCCACCAACATGAAACTCACCAACATGGATAATGATGAGGGAAAAACTTGCAGTCACTTGCATTTGACATCCATGTTGATATATATATATATATATATATATATATATAGATATCGGTATGCATGTACTGTATATAAAATATATAAACAGTTCATATGTGCCATGTATGTGTAATGTACTATACATGTGGATACAGTATATAATACTCTGGTGTTACCTGCACTGCACATCCCAGTAGCAGCAGCAACAACTTCTTCATCTCCTCCAGGCTCTGATCTGGAATACAAACAAATCCATGACAACCCCTGCCCTTCCACAAAGCCAAAAGCTCAATGCCTTTATACAGCAGGATATGGCTTACTGGGAACAGTGGTCATTCTTATATCTATTAAAAAGGATTAATCTCTTTTTTCCCTCTGCTGAAGTAGGCTAAAGCTATCCTGTCCTACCCTCGGCCTTCGGCTGGCGCGGAGCGATGGATGGCACAGTGGATTTAGGTCAGGCATGCCACGGCCAACCAGAGTGGCACAGCGGCGTAGGGACCACAGACTAATGCAAGTGCAATTGAATTATAAACCTGCTGAGCTTGATAGTGTGTATGTGTGTGTGTGTGTGTGTGTGTGTGTGTGTGTGTGTGTCTGTGTCTGAATGTGTGTATGTTTGTGTGTGTGTGTGTGTGTGTGTGTGTGTGTGTGTGTGTGTGTGTGTGTGTGTGTGTGTGTGTGTGTTTGTGTGTGTGTGTGTGTGTGTGTGTGTGTGTGTGTGTGTATGGGGGGTGGATTCCTGGGTGAAACTCAGACTAATGTGGTTTAATTAGCCAAGAGAAATACAATTAATCCATGCTGCTATTAACCCTGTGAGGAATGTGATGGGACCCAAAGAAAAAGCTCCACATATCCGGGTTAGGTGCATGCACACTAGACTAGACTAGCATGTTATAATGTAGCATGTGAAAAAGCTCCACATATCCGGGTTAGGTGCATGCACACTAGACTAGACTAGCATGTTACTGTATAATGTAGCATGTGAAAAAGCTCCACATATGCGGGTTAGGTGCATGCACACTAGACTAGACTAGCATGTTATAATGTAGCATGTGAAAAAGCTCCCCATATCCGGGTTAGGTGCATGCACACTAGACTAGACTAGCATGTTATAATGTAGCATGTGAAAAGGAACATCATATCCGGGTTAGGTGCATTGCACACTAGACTAGACTAGCATGTTATAATGTAGCATGTGAAAAAGAACATCAACAAGAACCTGAAAGCGCCAGTTTATGAAAGGATCCTCTGCAACTTACTCAAAAGTC
>NC_055965.1:11193702-11211202 GCF_018492685.1 Alosa sapidissima
TTCCTTTATAACTTGGCGTGACAAAGCAAGTACTGTTGCGTGTCTAAAGCCTGCCATCGTCCAGAACTGTGGTTGTGCATGCAACAGCTGTCCTAGATTACATGCTATCAAGGGGAACAAGAACTTCCCAAATATGTCAAATAATCTTAGTGTGGAACTCCCAAAAGGTCTTTCTGTTTGTGGTACCACATTTAAACACTCATGAAAAAAAAAATCAAAAATTGATTTCAATGTGTACCTTCATATGGTCAAGCACAGTGCATTTTACAAAGCCAAGAATGTGTACACTGACAGGTTATTCATACTTACATTTCCCCCATTATTTTGTTCAGGTAGTACCCATCCACTAACTCAGTATACTCTGAAAGTACACTGCCATCCTTCTCACCTATGCACCCAAACGTCTTCACCTAAACAACAACAAAAAAAAGAACAAATAGATAAACTAGCTGATGATCACCATTGGACTGATAACATTTAACACCATAACTTTAAAGAGAAAACTTGGCACAAGCTTTTAGCTACAGTTCAAAGACAAGTTGATGCAGCTGTGTTCTGAAACATGGGATCCTTACCCAGGTGACAAGGGGTGTTAGCATAAAATGCTCCAGTGATGGCAGAATCTCACTCCCCATTTTGGAATAGGATAAATTCATCCCGGACTTAGTAGGACGTTCAATGTAACGTTATGCTGTCGGTCATCCAGGTGAAAACAGTAATCATTTGGTCGTCTATTCGAAGGTGACGGAAACAAATCCTCCTCATTGCGTAGACTGAAATTATTTTGGAGAGACCTTCAATCCGGTGTCCTGCAGACGTTTGACTTCGCAGCTTGTATTAAACTACTTAAAAATCACGCCTTCCTCAATCCATGCCCAATGTGAATCAAATCGCTTGTATTTCTGTCGCAGCTCTAGACTGATATCATTTCATTTGAAACGATAGGAATGTTCTTAGGCATTGTTCAAAAAAGATTCCATTCCTCTGCATCGCTTGTAGGCTACAGCGTTTTCCCTCTCGCACGAACGGCTGGGGCATTGCAGCCGCAACTGCGGAGGACCGGGAATCCTTCCCCACAGTATCCAATGACTCACGACTCGCTCACTTTCCTCTACAGATTAGGTAGTCATTTAACGTCGTCGCGCTACATCCGTGTGAATGAACTGACATGCCAAGATTACATACTGTGGAGATTTTTATGAAACAGGGTAGCCTATCTCACTGGCTACCTTTCTCGGTGTGGGTATTAAACACTATATGTGAGAGGGAGAGGGGTGGGTGGGAGTCGCAGGCGCTCTCTTACCTACAGTACCACACACACCCACTGATGATAATAATTACAACATATTAATTATCTCATGTTCTCATCATTTTCAAACAAACTTGAAATCCCTTATTATTTTTTTCCTTTTTGCTCCTTCTTTCGCCATCTCCTTTGAATTTCCCTTCACATCAGACCTGAGTTTTTTTTTAAGTTGTAAAACTGAAGGCCTACAATTAATGTCAGACACACAGACCTATTGGACTATCTTATAATTTTGGCATCACCTTGGTAATCAATAACTCATTGTAAAATCTCACACACTGACAAGTTGACATGTTTGCAGCCTAAAAGCTTGATCTGCTGCCACATGTCATCCACGATCTAGCAAATCCATGGCAACAGCACAAAGTACCAATGGACAACCATTAAACTATCTTTGACCTTAATCTGTTGCCATAACAACCTGACTCCACCCTATCCTCATAACTGCGCATCCTGGCAGTTGGTCTTGGACTGAAATCTCATGCCTCACACATAGTAAGTAGGCTACAGACCACAGCCAGGCATGTCCATGTCCATTTTTTTTTTTTTTTTTTTAGTGGGAACCTATTACGAGTTGTCTGGTTCTCAATGTGACAGACCTATCATTGGCTTTGAAATTAAATAGGCCTAAATCAAGGGACCATTTTAATGCCAGATGTAGAACGCAACGCTAAGGTAGGCCTCATGCGAAATATAGGCTGATTGTTCCAAACAGTTGGTAGGCCATTTCTCTTGATAAACTTGTCTGCATGGAAATTCCTTTACATAAGGAACAGTATTACGCTACCACCTTGTGGTTAAAATTAGACATTGCGTCCTTAATGCTCATGAAAGTGGATTCTGGTCATTTGTGCAGTGAGGTGAGCTCAAATTTTTGCGCAGTTTTCAAAATGGCAAGCAATCAACTTTGAAAGCAGAATCTAATCTGTAGAGGAGAACCGGGACGAATGAAACACTTCTTAATTAAACGTAATTTACAAAGACATCGTAAAACACTGAAAGTTAATATTTTGTCACTAGCAACCTACATCTATCCTCTGTCAAATACAGTTTCATTTACAGCTCTGAACAAAACCGTTCAAGAGTTATTTAAGGAGAAGTCGAACGTGCGTTTTGTTTCATTCGTCCCTCCTGGCTGGGACGAATGAAACAGCATGGGGGACAAATGAAACATACAGCTTAAATTATGTAAACTTCCCACAATTTCAATATTTGACAAAATATCATAAATGGTACTTCAAGTATGTGTTATTTTAGATAGATTGCTGCTGGGCTATATGTCTTGGTTCATGTTTGTTAACAACTCATTGCCGTCATGGTGAAGCGCATATCTCGCGGTTATGGAAATAGCATGCACTATGCCATTAATATAGCTAGAATAATGCATGTTTCGAATTATATAATGTTTCTATAGTACAAAATGTTATTTCACTCTGTTTTTACGTGGTTAAAGCCACCACACATCCAAATAAGTGCCCTTGATGACCCACAGGCCGTCAGTCTCCATAGGTTAACATGGCAAAACTCGACCCCCTACCTGATAGCCCCAAATATATTTGCATCTTTCTAAAACTGCTTTTCCATGTCTCACATTGACTTAGAATAAATAGGGTTTACTGCCTGTTTATTTAGGGTTAGGGTTTATTACTGTTTATTTAGCATTATAGGCTGTTTTGCATCCATTAAAAACAAACATGCAATGTGAACGTCTGGGATTGGGGAAATCACTAAATACTCTACTGAATAAGCATGAAGTCAAAACTTTAAATGAAAAACACTCTTTAATAATAAAAAAAAATAAACCGCTAATGAAGTAGCCTAAATTTGTGACCAGGACGTAACAGGAAGGCATTTGGCTGAGCAACAGAGGTTATGCTCTATGTTTTGTCCAAATGATGACTGTCTATCATCGTTGCACTCGGAGAAAACCGGAATGTTTCATTCGTCCCCCGTTTCAATCGTCCCGCTTGTAGCCTACTATATTGCTAAACATTTTGATGATAATAAATGAGCTATAAGTTTTGTCAACTATGCTGCAAATTATTTCATCATAAAACATCACCCAACAGCTGTAAAAAAATGGCAGTCAGTTATTACAGTCAGTTCAAATGAGATCTGATCCGACAGTTTAGCTTAACACAAAACAAGATCTCAACAAGACCAGGGCCCACTTCCCCGAAAGCATCTTAAGCCTAAGAGCGTCGTAAAGTCCCTCTTACGAACGTCTTTAGATTTGCCGACTGTTTCCCGAAACCATCGTATCTTAAGAGCGTCGTGAAAACACTCGTAGATCTACGAGTGCTCCAGAGTACTCGTTACCGGCTAAGAGCGTCTTAACAGTACTTCTCACTGAGGTCACCAACAGGACATACAGAGGAATTACAACTTAGAATACATAATCCATTTTACGTTCCCATTCTTTATTGTGTTTACCTGTGATGAATCAGATTTTAGCGTGCAAAATAGCCTACATTTAATGGGCATAATAATGTGATGAAAAGCGGACAAAAATGCAATCAAGTTATGAAACGAGACGTTGCCAGAATAGTTTGACATTATCTTTGCTACGTGAATATTTTATTAGGCCTATGAGGTAAAAAGCAGAGAAAGCAACATGTGGTTTAGTCTGTAGCCTACTGCATCAAAATCTAAGCCTACACATTTCCTCTCTTTCTTACTCGACTTCTTTCTTATCGTCAAACGTGTTCTTAAGTGGCACCGCGAAAAATTATTGCATGGTGCAACAATCTAATCTTAAAATAATTACAATTATTTATGTCTCTGTGTGGTATATAACCTACTTGGGATGCTTACATGCAGATGTCAAAGTGTTTCTATTTTCGTATTGATGTGAATTAATGTGTAGATCCGAAGTTTAAATGGTAGGCCTATAGCTGTGACGTGCAGTCACCTGACATCACCGTCAAATCAGAGGATATTTCAGAACTATTAACGTGGACAGCTCCCCTTAAGAGCATCTTAAGAGCAGTGCATGCGCGTTCACGATACGAGCATGTTCGGGAAACAGTCGGAAAAACCAAACGAACGATCGTAAGATGAATTGTAGAAAACCCTCTTAAGAGCGTGTCTCCGTCGTTATCGGGGAAGTGGGCCCTGATGTATGGAAAGGAAAGACATTTTTGAGATAAGACATTTTCCTTTGGGCTGTCCCCCAGCTACAATGGCAAACAAAATTCATGCCATCACTCCACTCAATCAATTTAATCTAAAATGCTTAATTTTTTATAAAGCTCCAAAAATAACAGCAGACTAGTCAAGTCAAAAAACGAAGTTGTTTCTCTCTCTCTCTCTCTCTCTCTCTCTCTGCAGTTGATGCAGTGTTACCAGATCATATAACTGAGTTTAATACTCCACTACTCTGGCTCACCAGTACCACTATCACTATATATTGCTTGTGTGAAAGTCCTGCACACGAACCAGTTTGATGGCTCATTTATTTCCATTTTTATCAGATTGTCAGTGGGTTTTGAAATTGAAAATGCTTACCTTTCATAAGTGATGAGACAGTAGAAGTACAATACAGCTGATGAATGTGTCTCACATTCCAGCCATAGGCCTACATGTACGTCTTAATTCTGACTTTAATGATAACAGATGATGCAGCTCAACAGCAAATCAATTAAAAAAAAAACTAAAATGTGCTGTGTATCGCATGGAAGTGCAGTACACAGAGGAAGTTATCTTTTTTCTGGCTTTTATAATCGGTGGATTTGTAAAACACACTATAGATCATTTGAGAAATTACGGAAACGTGAAAAATTCCGATAGTTTTATTAACAGTCAAGTATAGAGCAAGTGCAAATGATTTCATCAGCTCAGGACCATACCTCACATTCATTACCGGTCATAGTAGTGGAAGAGACAAATCAGTAAGGTCGAAGCTGTCAAGCTTGAAATCTTCCAAACAAACATGCAATGTACACGGTTTAGCATACTGTAGTTTCAGTGGTAGTGATGGTAATAGTAGTGCTAGACTAGTAGTAGTAGTAGTAGTAGTAATTGCGGACTAATAATAGTAGTCCTTATTTCAGTCATACACAGTAGAACAGGCAAGACCAAGCTTTGGCCACAAGAACCAGTGACCAACTGAAGTAAGCCATTAGGCTACACCCCAGAATAATTATATTTCCATAGCCATGATGATTGAAATTTTGGCAGTAGTGTTTCTAGTGTTGGTTAACTTGTGCGCTTTCATGTATGAAATGAAGACAAATGTCGCCCAAATGGCCAATGTAACAACAAAAAGGTGCCAGTGACCAAATATTTGGCCTTGTATAAAACGGTGATAAGAAATGTATAAAACCGAGCAATGTTTGTTGTAATTAAAAAATAATAAAAATTACATATATGTCATATAAAGGCATTCTATCATGAAAGATAAACACTGATATAAACAGTTGAATATGCTGAAATGTCTTTAAAAAGAAACATGCATTTTTTTGTGAATGGATATGTAGACAGAGCAAACACATGACATTTGATTTCTATGTGGAGGTCTCTGCTGGTCTTACAACCTTACTGGCACTAGAGGTCACTAGAGAGCCCTGAATTCCAGTGATGTCCAGCTTCTCATGCAGTTGTCTTAGGACCCATTACTGTAAAAGAATACATATATTGTTGCATTCATAATAGCTCCAGTTTGTTGTTGTTGTTGATTTTTTTCTACGTATCAAAATCAGTCCACGACTTTAGAGGAATGCACATCACTTTCCAGCTCTCACGCTGCTGTCTGTCTCTCTCTCTCGACCCGTGAGAGTGTAGGGGTCTTTAATGCACGTCCTGTTTGAGTCGTGACTTCCTGTAGGCTCTTGGCGTACTGCGAGAACCAGTCCCTCTCAAACGCCGCCTTCATCTGGTCCAGAACAGAGGGCCCGCTGTCCAGATGACGCTGTCCTCTAATGGGCTTGATCACAAGCCCTGTCCCTGCGTTGAAGGCAAAATCATTCCCCACCCAGTCCAGGTTTCCTTGGGGAAGAGAAGAGGGCATTTTATTTTATTTTTAGGACAGTTGCAATTTTTCACCAGTAAAATACTGGTCCTTGTAAAATGAAGACCTTTGGTAAAATTAAGTTATCATTTCAAACACACACACACACACACAGACACACACACACACCCCACACACACACACCCACACACACACACACACACACACACACACACACTGGTATGGCACGTACCTATATATAACGCATTGTCAGTCACCATGTACTTGTTATGGTTGAGTCCCTCGTCATGTCTGTGGTATCCTTCATCAGCACTGAAAAATTTCTTGTAGACACAACAAGCAACAGGAGAACAGGACTAGTGAGAATAGTTCTTACAGGAGAACAAGCCTAGTGAGAATAGATCTAACAGGAGAACAGGCCTAGTGAGAATAGTTCTAACAGGAGAAAAGGCCTAGTGAGAATAGTTCAATAGTTCTTCCTACACAGCAGGAGTAAATATCAGGAAGTCTCTCTTTCTTCCAGTCAAGGACTTGAAGAGGACAGTAATTCATGGGAATAAAGGCATTCATGGCCCCAGGGCTTCCAGCAATGCAAAGGCACACCCGAGTAACACAGAGTTCAGTGTGCGCTACAATTTTATGTGCAATCATCATTAAGCTACTCCTGCTACCGACACCATGGGAAATTAAATCTTGTCTAGCCACTCATCTAGCCATAGATCAATCACAGTTATGATTATGGTTAAGGCTTGAAGGTGTTTTGGGCCCCCTGACCCTAACCTTAACCGTGACCCTAACCCTGACCCTAACCTTAACCGTGACCTTAACCTTAACCCTGACCCTAACCCTAGCGCCGCCACCTTCCAGTCGACAGCAGGTGTCCAAAAGACCATATATTATGGTTAAGCGAGATACAACAATAACAATGAATATTATTATCAAAAATAGCCATATAGGCAAAAATAGTCACACAGGCAACATTAAAAATACTAAAAATAGTAACAGATTGTCTGCAGGGCAAGTTGCAACAGGGCAAGACAGGAGCACGGAGACATGGGACCCTAATGTAGATGGCGAGTAAAGAGCAGAGTCTGTCAACAAGCAAAGTTCTCACGCATTAACTACAGCTGTCACGTGACATGTGGGAGCATAGAGCTGACTCATCAGTGTTTGCAGTGAAGGTTTTGCCCATGGTGTTATATTAGCAAACTGATTTAGCCCAAATACTAAATAAACTTTAGAACTTTGCACTTTGCCAATCCTTCCAATCAGGGCCCAATGTCTCTCTCACCACTTCCAGGTTACAGTCCATCAGCTGCAGGCAGAGCGTGGTCAGAGACGAGACGAAGTTAAACGTGTATGGGTGCGTCCTCTCCCAGAGGCTGACCAGCAGGCGCACGCTCATCCGCCTCAGGACCAGCGCCTCTCGGAGGCCCTCGTCGATCGCTGACCAGTACCTGGAGTCGGAGACAGAGGTGGACGGTTGTAGAAACCCTGACCATGATAATATCCCACGGGAAATCAAGGCCAAACCTATGTAGCACTGTTAGAAATGTGCACCATAATTTGTATGCCGTTGACAGTGTGTGCGCCATAATTTGCAGGCAGAGACAGTGTTCGTGAAGTACCCTAAGGGGTGGCTGATAATGACTCTCCATACAGAAATCGTGTAGGAATTTGCTACCATCTTAAATGTAACCAAACCTGTCAAACTACAGGGCTGTGGAACAATATTGCTGACAATTGCCTGAAGGAAAAGAGGGAAGTAAAAAAATGAATGAAGAGAGGGAAGTAAAAAATGAAGGAAGAGAGGGAAGTAAAGAATGAAGGAAGAGAGGGAAGTAAAAAATGAAGGAAGAGAGGGAAGAAAAGAATGAAGGAAAAGAGGGAAGTAAAGAATGAAGGAAGAGAGGGAAGTAAAAAATGAAGGAAGAGAGGGAAGAAAAGAATGAAGGAAGAGAGGGAAGTAAAGAATGAAGGAAGAGAGGGAAGTAAGGAATGAAGGAAGTAAGGAAGGAAGACATGGCTGGTTGGCCATAGTCAATTTGGAGCTCTGGCTGAAACTGGAGGCTCGGGTCGATGTTGAACTAATGAGGTCGGTTCAGGGTAGCAGGACAGCAAGCAACCGTAGAAAGGAAAGGTTTGCCAAAAAAAAATGTGATCCATTTTATTGCAACGTTACAAAGGTACCTACACATGTTGTTTTTTTTTGCTTGTTTTCCTTTTGTTTTTATCATTATTTCTTTCACACACCAAATTTGAACAATTGACATGTGGATCTTTAAGTTGTTAATTAGAATGAAAATATTAGTTTCATGTAAATGTAACTTTGGATAATTTCCCAAATGGAATGAAAGCATTAGTCAAGTTAATAGATATGAATGCAGGGTAAGCACAAGTGTAACACTGTTATTACATTGTGGGTTCCCATTTCTATGTGGTTAGCTGTTCCTAGTCTTCACAGCTCTGCGAGATTAGGACACAGCAAGTGTCCATGGCTGGGCAGTCTGACCTTGTGACGTGTAGCCCCCGAGAGGATCTGTTCACCAAGGGTAGGTAGTCTGTGACAGAGACGTAAATGAAGCGCTCGGCCTCCTGAATCACCCGATGTATGGCCTCCACGTCTCTGGTGCGGCCCTTAGGACAGAACAGGTCCGGGGAGGTCTGTAGAGAGGGATGCACAGAAGAAAAATGTGTGAGTGAGTGTGTGAGTGTTTCTTTGTGTGTGTGTGTGTGTGTGTGTGTGTGTGTGTGTGTATGTGTGTGTGTGTGTGTGTGTGTGTGTGTGTGTGTGTGTGTGAGTGTTTCTGTGAATGTGTGTGTGTGTGTGTGCAATTGCATGCAGGCATGTACCTGTCCTGATCATAAATCTGTGTGATCAGTGTCCTGGGAGGAGCACAGCTCAGCTCACAACCCCTTAACAAAGACAACAACGCTTGCTCCGTCATTTCTCTTCCACTCACACAAAACACTAAGATGGATCTCCTGTTTCCGCTCCTTCATGCCTCACTCTCCCTCCCTCTAATAACACACCAGGGCTGCCACACCAGCATGGCCGAGCAGAGAGGAGAGGACAGAGGAGAGGAGAGGAGAGGAAAGGAGAGGGGAGGGGAGTAGAGGAGAGGAGAGGAGAGGGGAGAGGAGAGGAGAGGAGTGGAGGGGAGGGGAGGAGAAGAGGTGAGGAGAGGAGAGGAGAGGAGGTGAGTAGAGGAGAGGAGAGGAGTGGAGAGGGGAGGAGAGGAGAGGAGAGGAGAGGAGAGGGGAGGAGAGGATGGGAGGGGAGGAAATTAAGAGACGCATGTCCCATCGCATACATCAACGTCAGCGGGTAACTTTATCATAAGTCCCCATAATGTTTGCTACCAGCATGCGCCATTACAGGGCCGTTTCATTTCCACAGGGTGATGGATGGCTTTGCCGCCCCTGATAAACAGCGTGTCGCTGGAAGAACGCGGAGATTCATGGCAGGTAAATTAGGACGCCATGCTGCAATATGACATGTTTTTTTGTCTCATTTCTGCAAGAATTTTTTTTTTTCGCTGTAGAGATGGATGGTTAGGACATTTGTTAATCAAATTAGGTACCACGTTGTGTTGAGATGACAGGGTTCTATCCAGTCCAGATCCCTTGCCAAAAATGAGATAATATCTTAAAATCCTTCAAATCTTTGGTAAATATACTATTGCGACTGCTACTGCCCCATCTTCACAGTTTAAACTCTGCCATGCGTACACTTCATGCGTATACTGTGTATTGTGTAAAATGTGTGTGTAAGATATAAAACAAATTTGACTCTTTAATCCATTTGATGTTACAACATTTAAAATGATTTTGATTCTAATTTGTTTCTCACAAGCCGCATATTGCATTTCTTTTGTTGCTATAGATATTGTTTTTTTTTTACTTGTGTGTGTGTGTGTGTGTGTGTGTGTGTGTGTGTGTGTGTGTGTGTGTCAGGGAGGGGGGTAAGGCATGTGTGTGTGAGAGAGAAACATAATACATAGATGTGAGCGTGCTTCATCTTTCTATGGGAGGATTCATGCAACCATATATAAATGCACATGTACACAAACACACACATACATACACACACACACACACACACACACACACACACACAATCTGTGATGTGTGTGTGTGTGCATACACGCATGCATTTGTATGTGTGTCTGTGTCTGTGTGTCTCTTTGAAACAGACCAGCCGCGACTCACAGACATATACACGTTGGTGTCCGAGTCGTTCAGGTGAACCAGGAGTGGGTCGTCGCGGCTGTAGAGGGCCGTCACGCGCTTGGACCAGATGGAGGGGATGTAGTCCTTGTAGTGCAGCTGCCAGTAGAAAGAGAAGACCCTGTGTAGGTCCAGCGCCAGGCAGCTGCAGTTGTAAAGGATCACCCCCAGCTCTTTCATCTGGCCCAGGGAAGAACACAACACAGTACAGCACAGCACATCAGAGCATAGAAGAGCGGAGTGTTTTTCTGCAAACTCATGCACTGGCTGGAGGGGTGCTTTGATGTACAAGTCAGAGCCACGGGCCAAAGGAAACACAACAACAAAATGTGCTGTTGTTATTTTCCATTTTTTGTTCTGAGGTTGTTTGTGGGAGCCTACAGTATGTGAGGAGACAACTGGGATAAGGCAAGTCTCGTATATCAGAACTCATGCACATTGGTAACTCAAAGTGATTTACAAATGAGAAGATAATAAAAGGTTGGAGTGGGAAGGCATATTACATTATGGAAAACAATCCTGGTGTTTCTTTTTTAATTCTATCGCTCTTTTCTCACTCTTTTCTTTTTGTTCTGTTTTTCCCCCTCTTCCTCTCTTCCTTTTCTTTACTTGTCTTTTTTTCCCTTTTCTTTTTTCGTGTTTGAAGTAACAGCAGAAAAAGACAGATTGTCTGGCTACCTTGGCTAGAGACCTCCAATCCATGCTGGCACTCCCGATGTATATGTGCCTTCGATCCACCACCCAGAAGGATGAGTGCAGGTGCCCTTTGGTCAGAGCTGTCGTGTTCACGTAACGGACCTCAGCACCTACAGGACACAGAGCCAAAAGGGGGGGGGGAGGATCAGTGAGAGAGAGATTGACCATGAGAGAGAGAGAGAGAGAGAGAGAGAGAGAGAGAAAAAGAAAAAGAAAGGGAAAATGAAAGAAAGAGTGAGAGAGAGAGAGAGAATGAGAGTAAGACAGAGCAGAGAGGAGAGAGAAAGAGACAGAGACACACACACAGAGAGAGAGAGAGAGTCTTGACTAGCTGACTAGCTGTCAGGATTGCGACCTTGGAAACCAATCTGGTTGATATCAAATTTTGAAGTCAACAGCATTGCACCAGCATGATGTCTGACCTTGCTCCAGACCTTGCTTGGAGTGAGCAAGAGATGATAATGAGGGGGGGGGGGGGGGTATTTATGAAAAAGCTTGACTCGCCTATGAGCATGAGCGATGGCTCATGGCTACCAGGGCTCCCTCTTTTGAACTCTTGAAATTTTCAAAGTTTAGGAATCGATAAATAGTAAATTGCTGTGGTTATGCCCTTACCACCTTCTGTAGGGAACCATGCATACACATTGAACTGCACACCTATGGAAACCCAAGCAAACCCAATGACAATCACCCTATATGTCAGAGTATAACATGACCCCCCCCCCCCCCCCCCCACACACACACACACACACACACACACCAAACCCTGCTCCTATCCTCACCTTGTAGGTGTGACCTTACCGTGAGCGGCGAAGGTTCGTAGGTGTGACCTTACCGTGAGCAGCGAGGGTTGTCAGCTCAGCAGAGTCCGTCAGGCTAGTGGCAACCTTGAGCTTCACCCGCCGTGACTTCAGCCCGAGCAACCTTTCAAAGAGACGCTGGCCCTGACAACAGCAACAACAACAACAATAACAACAAAAAAAAGCTTTCAGCTCTGACAGTAAACAAGCTGCGCACAAATGCTTTTTCAAAATCAAGGGAGAGACATTTCAAGGGGACCAAGGGGCTCCAGGTGGATGTGAAGGGGGCATCCTCTTTAACATAAAATCAAGACGGTTACTTTAGATAAAAACAGGGTCCCTCAAGGAAAAAGACAGATGCAAGTGTATTATTTGCTCCAACACCCCCATACCTGACCCCCATACTGTTAATGATGTTAGATAATGTGGCCCAAGATAAGGGATGTCAGCATCTGGCATGAGGAGGAATATTGGTCAGCAAGTTAACAAGCAAGTCTGATTTTATACAGTTAACGTAACAAAAGTCATTGTACTTTGTCTGTGCCTGCTGTAGGTATGTAAGGATATTTGTAAAATAACATCACTTCCCTCCCTGACAACGTATGAGACAAAGACAATAGTTTATATGAAGTCATCATGAATGAAGTCTTCCTGTGTAACTGGGCTAGTCAGTGGACACTCCGAGGCAGGTAATTTTGTCTGCCAGCAATACAGTCTTACCAGCTTTTCTCCACTTGAGAAACTTCCTGCTCACAAAGACAATGGCTGGTCTGAATGAAGTCACATTTGCCGGATAAAGGGGACTCTACGCATTATGAATGCAAATGAGATTTGAATTTTTCACTGGAACTGACTGTCGCACACGGAGAGTCTGGCTCCTCCAGTAATTTGTTTCGATCACAGGGATTTGCAAAGCAGCTCTAGCTGGAAAATGAAGAGGTTGGAGGTAACTTATTAAATCTGACAGTGTCTCAGTGTTTGGCTGGGGGCAAGGGGTGGTGGTGGGGGTATGTGTGTGGTGGTGGGGGTATGTGTGTGGAGGCGGAGAGGGGTGCTGCTTCATTGTGTAGTTATTACAATCCATTAAACTGAACTGGCAAGTTTCAGGGCTGTTCTGTGAAATGATTACAGTAGATACAGTAAATTTGAACCAGAAGAACTTGTGTGTGTGTGTGTGTGTGTGCGTGTGTGTGTGTGTGTGGCGGTTGAGGTCCCGTACCTCACTGGCTGAGAAGTGGTCGGTCTGCTGCTCTCTGGAGGTCAGGGTCCAGCGGGGGGAGACGATCTCCACCGAGCGCTTGGCCATGTCCAAGAGGCCGTGGAGACCCACTGTCAGAGGCAGTGTGCCCTCGTCCACAGGGGAGAGGTCCATCTCTTCTGGAATGTTCTCCACTAGGACTATGCTATGGAAATAAAACATACAAAGAAAATTAAGAAAAAAAAATACAATACAATTTAAGAGCCTAACAGAACAAACCATGTCCATCATCTGGAGTGAGATGTTAGTGTTGACTTCTGCAGTAAGGGTAATATGAGGACAAGCTCTAAGCTTAACACTAAATCCCCATCTCTGACATTCCGCTGTCATTTGAGAACCTTCTAGCGTAGCATCTTTGTATACATTCTTGACCTGAGCTGTAACACAGCAGCAGCACTGGTATCTCGAATAGTAAACAGGCTCAGCGCCCAGGAGACCCAGGTTCAAGTCCACCCTGAGGTCAATTTTTTTTTTTGAAGTATATTTTTGGCCTTTTTATGCCTTTAATGAGACAGGACAATGGAGAATGACAGGAAGCGAGTGGGAGAGAGAGTTGGGGTGGGATCCGGAAAGGACCACGGGGTGGTAATCGAACCTGGGTCGCCGGCGTACGGTGCAGGTACCCCAACCAGTCGCGCCACGGCCGGGGCCACCCCCTGAGGTCATTTAACGCCCAGGAGACCCAGGCTCAAGTCCAACCTGAGGTCAATTAGCACCGCCCAGGAGACCCAGGCTCAAGTCCAACCTGAGGTCATTTAACGCCCAGGAGACCCAGGCTCAAGTCCAACCTGAGGTCATTTAGCGCCCAGGAAACCCAGGCTCAAGTCCAACCTGAGGTCAATTAGCGCCCAGGAGACCCAGGCTCAAGTCCAACCTGAGGTCATTTAGCGCCCAGGAAACCCAGGCTCAAGTCCATTTTGAGGTCATTTAGCGCCCAAGGGACCCAGGCTCAAGTCCAACCTGAGGTCATTTAGCGCCCAGGAAACCCAGGCTCAAGTCCACCCTGAGGTCATTTAGCACCCAGTAGACCCAGGCTTAAAGGGACACCAGGCAACGTTTTTGTGTTAATTACTCATCTTCGTAAGTCGGTATTAAATGACTCATTACAGGGCGAATGAAGACTCTCTCGCCCGCCCCTACTGCCTGTAGGAAGAATATCCCGCTTGCAAGTTCAGTGTATCGTACCCGGCGACCGAAGCAGTTTCAGTTTCCATCCTGCATCCACAGCACAGAGGGAGGCTAACGAAACGCTAGCGATTGTTGCAAAGGTGTGTATAATGGGGAGCCGGCGAGTCTGACAAAGTTAAAAAGGGCCCAAAATACGCTCCATAGGGTCTTCAGTGATTCTTCAGAGATTTTGTTACATCACCATGTGTGGAACCCTCTAGAACTCTTCACACCTTCTGAATACCAAGAGTAGAGAATTCTCTGTAAGTCTCAAGCTACCACCGAATGGTAATGAAATCAATAATTCAGGGGAATGAATTTGACAGTCTCTTGTGTTTTTTTATGATGCGTTGGATGGTGGTGGCTGGGGGGTGATGCAACCTTTACCTCTTACCGACATTTTGAGCTGCAGTTCTCCTCCGTGATGCCTTCATCCTCCCCCCACACATCCACTGAGGAGAAGATGAGCGCAATCAGCACTGCGAAGCAGCAAAGCAGACCGAAGACTGCAATGCATTTCTGCTGAGACTGTTTGGAGAGAGAGAGTGGGAGAGAGAAAGAGAGAGTGGGGGGGGGGGCAAAAGAAGAGAGAGTGTATAACAAAGAAAGCATTTGGACTAAAAAATAGTTATCCCAATTTGTACATTGAAAACAATGAAAAAGGGTGATTGGCTGACTCTTAAACCAGTCAAATCATCTTGCATTGAGTTTACTTATGTGTGGTGTAGTGATAGGTTTATTACTGTTTTATTACACATGAAGACAGATTGGCAAAACTCATTCAAAACAACAAGATGACTTCCCTGGACTAAATTTAGTCAACCAATACTGTATGTTTAGTGTAGAGCCATCAGTCGAGACAATCCATATTACAAATGCAGTCTATCATAGCACAATCTATTTACAGTTTACTTGATATACGACTCTGAATACACCAAGCTACACAGGAGGATATTTCCTCTCCTTTTAGTAATTTTTTTTAGGTTTGGTGGAGGACCAGATGGAGCCGTATAGGAGAAACGATTTTAAAGCTTCTCTTCCCCAGCAACTGCAGCTGTTTCTTTCGCCGCGTGGAAACTTGATGGAGACAGAGCGGTCCAGAGCTGCAGAGTCAAATCTAATTCACAACAAGCTCCATTCCGGCAGCCGCGGACGCAGTCGCAGACGTGGCCCGGCGTGAAGTGCCTGCTGTAACGCTCGGCTGCCTCGTTAGAGTGCACTCGAGCTGAAACAATGTTTTTTTTTTTTTTGTTTTGTTTGTTTAAGCCTATCTGTTTTAGTTGCGGTGTGCGAGCGCCGCGAATGTCGCTCGTGCCCACTTATCTCCCCTGCCGCATCTACGCGCTCCAGTTTGGAAACATCGATACGGCCATCGGTTAGAATGCAGAGAGGGCTTGTCTCCGAGGCGCCCCGGGCCGGCGAGGAATCTTGATTTCCTTTCGATTAGAAGTGCAACACTGGCAGAGCGGAGTTCTGCTTACACCCGCACTTCAGTGTAAACTTGCTGCTGCTCTTTCCCACGTTAACCCCCCACCCCGTTCCTTGCACATCTGTTGACCTCTATCATCAGCGCTGTCCCTGCGCATCTGTCAAGCTGTCCACGGGCGAGAGTTACACACTAATGTGTGTGTGTGTGTGTGTGTGTGTGTGTGTGTGTGTGTGTGTGTGTGTGTGTGTGTGTGTGTGAGTGTATGTGTGTGTGTGTGTGTGTGTGTGTGTGTGTGTGTGAGTGAATGTGTGTGTATGTGTTCGTATGTGTGTGCGTGCATGTGTGTTTACGCAAATCTCAACCATGTCATTTTATTCACCATAAATAGATTTCATTGTATATCTATTTATGGCCCTTTCCTACCAGGAGTATAAATACAGCTTGTTTGCCTTGTCTGTGTGATGGAAGGGTAAACAAAACTCCACAGCCACACCATGCACCTTTCTCTCCTCAACACACATGACTATATGGCTTTATGACAAATGTGAAGCAATTACTACAAGAATATATTGTCAAGAGATTGAACTCATTGCCCATGACACCCACCGGAGACAGAAAAAGAGAGAGAGAGAGAGAGAGAGAGAAAGAGAGAGATGAATGAGAGCGAATAGAGAATAGGACAGAGAGAGAGAGAGAGAGAGAGAGCGAATAGAGAATAGGACAGGGCATGTGGCGAATAGAAACTATTATGGAGGAAAGAGAAGGATAGGTAGTGCAAACAAGAGGGCACACATGCGTGACAAAGAAAGAGAGTGATGGAGAGAGAGAAGAGGGAGAGTAAGAGAGAAAGAGAGAGAAAGAGAGAGAGAGAGAGGTGATGGGGTGATGCTCTTCACTCCCCTCTTCTGAGTGTGAGGGGGGATCTCTTTCAATCTCAGCATGTTTTTAGCAGGTGGGACCCCTGCTAGCTTTCCATTCACACGCCTGCAGAGAGCTGCTCTCACTCCATCTAAAGCAACCCCTCGCCTCGCCAACATTAGCCCTGGCCGAGGCCACAGCCAGCCAACAGAGAGAGAGAGAGAGTGTGTGTGTGTGTGTGTGTGTGTGTGTGTGTGTGTGTGTGCGCGCGTATGTATGTGTGTGTGTGTGTGTGTGTGTGTTTTGTACACTGGGGCACACAAGGTTGGATCATCTTTAAGATGAATGTCATAAAAGGGAATTGAAGTGTACATAAGTCCAGGTTGTACCAACAGTCAGAAACAGTGTTAATAATTCACTAGCACTCTATTGGGGTCAAAACTGTATGTCACCGTCACTGTTCATCACCACTAAATGTGTGTCTGAGTGAACTAAACGATAAAACATCACACTAATATTGCAAGTTACAGGTAGGCTCAAATGTACTTAATGTAATACTTAATTAATACTTAGACCTGTATCTTGATTGCAAAAAAAACACATTAATATTGTAGTCATTGTGGTCAGTTTTAGCTCTACATACTTAGAAATACTTTGCATGCTTTGTACTGTGCATGAGGGCACAGCAGTGGTCACCCATATGTGACATTCAAATGGACTCACATCTCCATGAAAGATTCAAGCGCATTTTATTCAAACCAGTCAGAATGAACAGCAGCACCAAGCT
>NC_055965.1:11216202-11218702 GCF_018492685.1 Alosa sapidissima
GCACTGAGCTTGTAGAGGAAGTACTCGGGGTGAAGCAGTTCAACACACTGCTTCAGAGTTGACAACCCTTCTTGCATTGATGAGTTGACACCCACACACACACACACGCGCACACACACACACACACACACACACGCACACACCACACACACACACACACACACACACACACACACACGCACATGCACACACACACGCACAGAAAAAAGCACGCTCACATTTAAACACAGACATCTTCCCTGAATTTCAAATCTCAACCACTTCCTGTGTGCCTGTCCCACTACCCAATCTGGAGCGATACATTTAGATGCCCCAATGGTCCATCTCAAGGTGAGGAGTGGATCCCCCACCACCACCACCACCACCACCCTCTGGTCTTAACAGTACTCATCCCCCTTTTCCTTTCCCTTACCTCCTCCTCTCCCCTCTCCTCCTCTCTCCTCTCTCCTCTCTCCTCTCCCCTCTCCCCTCTCCCCTCTCTCCTCTCCCCTCTCCCCTCTCTCCTCTCCCCTCTCTCCTCTCCCCTCCCCTCTCCCCTCTCCCCTCTCCCCTCTCCCCTCTCCCCTCTCGGAGAGCACAGTCCAGCCACCAGAGGATGCTCTCAGCATGGAGTCAGGAGAGCATGTCCTCTCACTGGCCTGAGCACTTCATCAGCCCTGACAGACCAAATACCATCTCTCTCTCTCTCGTTCACTCTCTCTCTCTCTCTCTCGTTCACTCTCTCTCTCTCTCTATCTCTCTCTCACACACACAGACACACACACACACACACACACACGCACGCACGCACGCACACACACACACACACACACACACACACACACACACCTGTCTCAGACAAGCAGATCTCTCTTTGACAGACAGTAGGACTAGCTGACGTAGCTTCTCCTGTCTTCAAACTGCAGTTCCAGCCGCACACACAACATGCCCAGTGGCTCCTCCAGAGCACCAGAACACTCACAGCGCTACGTCAGACTTCAAAGAGCCTCAGCCCCCCCCTCCTCCACACAGGCCCTGCTTCTCCATTAACGCTTTGCCTCCTGTCTCCTCTGCCCACTGCCGACTACTACCCGGGTCCAATTCGTGCACCCTTAGTGGTCAGACCCAAGGAAATGTTTAGAGCGGAGCAGTGCAGAATCTTTGGCCAGGACCTTACCTTACGAGCCAGCAGGGTATCTTAATGAGGAGGACCTGGCCAGGATCTAGGCCACTCTGGGCGAGCAGTGTGCGTTTGTTGGACAGAGAGAGCGATTGTGGGCATAATGCATTATAAATTGGCCCCTGGCAGTGGCGGTGGTGGTGGCGGATTAATAATGGAGTCGAGGGGTGACGAGGTGAGGGGGGGGGGGGTGAATAGATGTGGAGGTGGTGCTGTGTAGGTGGAGGGGGATGGAGCTGCCCAGGTGGAGGTGTGGGCAGGCCGCCGGCCGGGAGAGGAGGCGGGGGTCTGGTCTGGCCTGTCCTCTGCGTGTCACGAACGGCAGGAAAGAGGAAGAGGTGCAGGAGGAGGAATGCGAGGAGACAGATAGAGCTGTCCAAAGGTCAAAGAGACAGGTATGGGGGGATTACAGAGAGAAAGAGAGAGAGGGGGAAGAAGAAGGGAGAAAGAGCTACCGTAAGAAATGATTTAAATCACACAGAGAGAGAAAGACAGACATATACACATATATAATAGAGAGGGACTGTGTAGGTGTGTGTGTGTGTGTGTGTGTGTGTGTGTGTGTGTGTGTGTGTGTCCACTCCTCTCCTCTCTTCTCCTCTCGTCTCCCCTCCATACCTCTTCTCTCCTCTCCTCTCTCCTCCACAGCTCTCCTCTCCTCTCATCTCCTCTCCCCTCCTCTTCTCCTCTCCTCTCCCCTCCACACCTCTCCTCTCTTCTCCTCTCCTCTCCCCTCCACACCTCTCCTCTCCTCTCATCTCCTCTCCTCTTCTCCTCTCCTCTCCCCTCCACACCTCTCCTCTCCTCTCCTCTCCCCTCCTCTTCTCCTCTCCTCTCCCCTCCACACCTCTCCTCTCCTCTCCTCTCCCCTCCTCTTCTCCTCTCCTCTCCCCTCCACACCTCTCCTCTCTTCTCCTCTCCTCTCCCCTCCACACCTCTCCTCTCCTCTCTTCTCCTCTCCCCTCCACAGCTCTCCTCTCCTCTCATCTCCTCTCCCCTCCTCTTCTCCTCTCCTCTCCCCTCCACACCTCTCCTCTCCTCTCATCTCCTCTCCCCTCCTCTTCTCCTCTCCTCTCCCCTCCACACCTCTCCTCTCTTCTCCTCTCCTCTCCCCTCCACACCTCTCCTCTCCTCTCTTCTCCTCTCCCCTCCACACCTCTCTTCTCCTCTCTTCCCCTCTCTCCTCTATACCTCTTCTCTCTTCTCCTCTCCCCTCCACAGCTCTCCTCTCCTCTCATCTCCTCTCCCCTCCTCTTCTCCTCTCCTCTCCCCTCCACACCTCTCCTCTCTTCTCCTCTCCTCTCCCCTCCTCTTCTCCTCTCCTCTCCCCTCCACACCTCT
>NC_055965.1:11223702-11261202 GCF_018492685.1 Alosa sapidissima
TATCAGCAGGAGGCCAATTAAACTGTTATTAAACTACAATTACAACATCACTTCCACCCTGGTCATTACATTTCCTTACATTTGGGCTCAAATTAGGAAGCGTTACATTAAGTCTGTTAAGAAATGGTGTAATTTGGTGCAATTATAACTCCATCTTTACTTCAATAGTCCATCAACTCCTCGTCAGCACTGACCAGCTTCCACAGGGCAGACTGCTCTCGGCCACTGCAATATCAAATTAGAAATGTTCTCTTTTAATCATTACTTTAAGCTGAGCCACCAGCTGCATACTAATGTGTCCGTCCGCGCTCCAACATCACTGATGCAGCAGGTTTTCACTCTCCCCCTTCCTCACTCTCTCTCCCCCGTGAAACTGTGGCCGACCACAAGCAATAATCGTCCATTGACGAAATGTACAGGCTATGGAAATAGCCGATGGCTCAAAGACTCTCGCACAGTCACACGACTTGGGCCTCCTGTGCGAGACAATTCGTCTTTGTCCCGGGACCCATGCTAATGATTAGACGCCAGTGCGTCCCGACGGCCGCCGTTTGAATCTCATACATCAGAGCGGAGGGCTCGGCAGGTGCTGAGGCGATGAAAAGTCTCCGCGCGCTCCAGCTTCAAGCAAACACAAAGCACTTTGATTAATAAGAGGAAGTCCAAGCTTGACAGCCACTCCTCCGCGAT
This sequence comes from Alosa sapidissima, assembly GCF_018492685.1. Lineage (NCBI taxonomy): Eukaryota > Metazoa > Chordata > Actinopteri > Clupeiformes > Clupeidae > Alosa > Alosa sapidissima. The sequence goes on from NC_055965.1 coordinate 11,224,393, forward strand.
TTCTTCTTGTGGGAGATTTTGTTGGATATTAAATCAAAGGGGCTTTGGGTGACCGAGGAGGAAATTCTTTGAGAAAATGACTCACCCCGGACTCGGTTTAATCCGTATATATGAATTACTCAAAGCATACCCCTGCCTATAGAGAAGCCCGACCCCCCTGCCAGTATGGCAAGCACTCAAATAAAAACAACTTCTGGAACACGTCCAAGCACCTATAGGCTGTAGGCTAATTAAACAAAACAAATAGTTCTACTTCAACAAGTGGTTACAGTACTTGAAGGCTGAAAACTTTCAAGCATGCTAAAAAGCTTTACAGTTTCCTCAAGGAAAATGACAAGCACCAACCAGGTCTCTACTGTCAGGGGACAAGAGATGCAATGAGCTCCATCAGACTCCCAGAAGCTAATGAGGATCAAGCGAGTCTGGCAGATAGATTAGGGAACTGGAGTTTAAGGCACGTAGTTAACTATGGTGGCCACCCTCTCTCTTGAGCAACATTGACAGGCTGTCCCATACAGACTGCTGGCATTGGCCAGCAAGACCTGAGGTGACCACCACCCCTGAGCCATCAGATAGAAGTATAGGCCTATACTACAGGCAGGGATGCACTGGACACATACTGTAGCATACCAGGCTTTTTCCTGGTGGGTCGGCACACCTTAGGGCCGATGGTCTACACAATAGGCCTACACTAGAGTTGTGAGGTTTCTTGTTTAAAGTACTGCTGGCACCTTGCCAGACGGTATGGTCTGCAGGTACTTTAGCTATTAAGCCACCAGACGCCTGTTGTCTGTGATGTCGGCTGAGAACAGACACAACACATTATAGATGATTACTGAACACCTGGCAATGATTAATGTTACTATGCTAACCTTTGCAATATGCGTATTCAATAGAGCCCTTTCAGTGTACAACCACAGCACTGTAGTGAGTGTACTCAGTGAGTGTAGGCCTATTTACAAACATCCACAGCATCCACAAGGTCCAAGTGCCCACGGGGACCCAGGTTGGAGTCCTGTGGTCATTTCCCAATCCCACTCCATCTCTCTCTCTCCCACTCGCTCCATGTCGATCAAACACAGAATGCTTCAAAAACATCCACAGCATCGTAGAATGAACAAAACAAGCAAACAGCAGTAACACTGGCAAATAGATATGAAAATTCTTTAATAAAGTATTGTCGCTTATGCAGAGTAACACTGATAATTGCAATCAAGTTACATTCATGTGTAAACGCCATTGGTATGAGGCAGAAGCCAGGCTAGTAGACGAGTGTTGGCCATCTCAACATTAGCTGTTCCTCTTCAGTATCCATGACTACGCTTCCTGGACCCGGCTGGCATGCACCACCTTTGCACGTTAATTTACTCATTAACACTCAGTTATTGGTTTTCAGCGCATCGATAGTCTTGATCAATGAAATTGGAGAAGGAAAAAAAAAACATCTTTTTAACACTGGAAGCATGCCAACACATTCCATTGGACAATGGACATGATGTCTTCGGGGATGCTAGGCTCGTTTAGACCTGTCAGGCGTTACAGCACACATAGTGGCGTTTGACCGTGTTGGGGTGGCATGTTAGCGGGCTATGTGAATGCTCGCGATGACTGGAGACGTGCAAAAAAACAAACGTGCCAAGGGGTGCTTTTTCTGCCGTCAGTCGGTCTAGATGATTGGACATAATGGGCACTTGGTGATGCAACACATGTATCATGAACGCACCATTCTCTCCATTCAGTCTCTCACTTGTCTCAAGACTTGCTTTGTCTTCTATTTCTCAGTAGGTCTACACACAAAAACATACGACTATTCTTATCCTCTCTTTTACATAAGTACTGAATATATGGGAAGGTTTAGAATGGGGCGTTGATTTACCTATGGGAAAGCAGTAGGACTCTCTGATCAGCTTTGTCATAGGGGAAATGCATCATGACCTTGTCAGATGAGACCAAAACTGTAAAAACTGTAAAAAAAAACAAGAAACATACTTCATCTGCTACAAGTAACTGTACCGGTATGTTTTGTACAGTAGAACAAAGCTCCATTCCCAACTGAGGAGATACAGCTGGGAATGTTATCCCACATAACATCTCTTGGAACGACAATGAACTTGCCAGTGTTGCAATCACTAAATGTTGCACTTCACTGATAGTGTAGATATATATTAATCTTCAGCAAATATCTGAAAGTTTAACCATTCCACATATCAAGCTTTTTTTTAATGACAACATGTCAGTGCAACAGTCAGAAACGACAACACTCAAAAATTGCATAAACAAAACAAAACAAAAAAGCCTTGCTTTGGAACAGAGCACACTTAACTTTGGATAAATGTCATACTCTCGCAAACGGACTAGTTCTCAACCATTTGAGCTCGCATAAGCACAATGACATGGTCCAGAGCGTCCACTTGTATGGGAAATCATACAGTACTATCCTTTCTACTTTCTCTCATTCACACATTAAGGTACCTGTGACCCCTCAAGTGCTATGCCACTGTGGATAGTCCATCACTTCTCGTGTCACTCCTTTTAATGAACTCTTAACAGGGGGTCTTCACCAGGCGTGTAACTAAAAGCGTTCCGTTTGTGACGTGTAAAAACAATTTTAGAACACTGGTCTATTTTCAAAAGTATGCACCACAATCACATCTGGTGTAGCCAGTTCCATTGATCAAAGTGTAAGCTAATTGTTGCAGCAGACGCAACGCGAATAAAACGCTTCAGTTACGCGCCCGGTGTAGCGCCCCTGTCAGTCCCCGTGTGAGGGTTGGCAGAGAAAGGCTGATCAGGGACATCACAAGCTCCTCAGCTCACAACCACAACGAGCCTCATAGGAGCAAGACGTTTGTAAACAAGATACAATGTTAAAACATACTGTAGGCTATGTCTGTTATATATAATCATCTTAGCACTCCTAACAATAATCAGACTTTGGGACAAAAATACAAGCTTTTTTTTTTCGTTCTACTTCCTAAAGCACATATCCTGTTCTTAGCCGATGCCATATTTCATCTATGGTAAATCTCAGTTACACCTAGGAGTGGTTTTGGTTACAGATGTAATATCAAATACCTTTATAAAGTAACATACGTATAGTGTAATATTTAGGTAGTGGCACAGTAGGTATACAATGTAAAATATTTTGTAAGCTTTTGAAAATATGTTTGGGGATATTTTTTTTTCTTTCAGGGTCAACCTAAGCACTGCTATATGGGCAATTTGACTTCACAATGAATATATCCAGTAGTTTGCTGTATGCTGTCTGTTCTCTCTCCACGTGTCGTTAGCTAGCTAATAGACTCCCAGTGGGTATATTACTTGCACTGGACAAGCACATACAGGGCCACTGCATGTCCAAGCTAATGGCCCACGTTAAAACAAATGGCCTCCTCCTTCATTGGTGGGAGACCGAGTTCTTTTTTCCGCCGCTGCCTCCGGCCGCGTTGCTGTTCACGTCGAGGCCTGCGTCGCGCTCGGCCACCTCGGTGGGAGCCGCGGGGGCCAGGGGGGCGCCGGCCGCACCCTCCCCAAGCAGAGGGCCCGCGCTCTGGGCCTGAGAGCCCGGGCTGTCCCTGTGCTCGGAGACCAGGGGGCTGGTCAAGCCCAGGCTGCTGAGCGCGTCCAGAGTGCCGTCAGGGTCCACCATGATGTCGATCACTGTTGGCAGAATAAGGAAACTAGATGAGGCTTTTAACGTTTAAATGAATATAATTCACATGACATCTCATACATATAATGCTCAATGAAACACATGAAGGAAACCTATTTAACAGGTTTTGTTGATGCCATCTAATCATTGCTATATAATAATATATAATAGCATATAATAGCATACAATAATAATAATAATATAATATAATAGCATATAATAGCTCAGCATTGAGGCATATGGGTACACCACATACCCCCACATAAACATGGATCCTAGGAGAGTCCTTGTAGTTGAGTCACATGATTCCAGCCACATTCATCTTTAAACTGCTCTTACCGACTAACTGTTTCTCGATCCTCTTCAGATCCTGTAGAATGGAGGAGATCTCCTGTAAGGCAAAGAGATGCTGATTAGCTGCAGACAGCTTCAGGCAGATCAGAAAACAACTTCAGTCTTAGAGAACAATTCAGTGATGGACCCCTGAGGTACTAATGATGAACTGTTCGGTTGACTAACACGTTGACCTTATTTTCCATGGTAACAAGGGAGGAGCCATCTTTGTTTATCTTGTGTTGGAACTTCTGGTTGGGCAGCTGATCCATTGATACAGATGGAGAAATTGGGTAGATACAAAAAAAAAAAAAAAAAGATCTTAGAGCGGAGCATGTAGCACTCTCGAATCTTTGATAAAAACTATGAGAAGCATAGCATGTGCAGCCCGAGGCTGTCACGATAATTGGAAGAAGAAGCAGTGTCTCAGCTAATAAAAGGAAAATGGAAGCCAGTGTGTAGACTATAAAAACATCATAGGGCAGCTGTATCATTGTGCTCAGTGTAAACTGTTGCCACAGTCATCTTCCTTAAGTTCTGCACACTGAAGATCTGAAAATCTGAAACTGACAAAATGTATCCATGAGGACAGGATTGCTGAGAACAAAACCTAAGCCCACCTTAGTGCCTTGCACTTCAGATCACAAATAAATAAATAATAGACTGTCAAAGTCTCTGCTTCTCAAAGAGGAAGCGTGCTTTACCTGTCTGCCTGCCAGAAGATCTGTCTGAGCTGGCCTGGGTTTGAGGGAACTATGGAAGGGATGCACCACTGAGGCACTATTGAGTCAACACATCAATGTATTGTTCAATAACACGCCAATAAACAGTGTGTGTGTGTGTGTGTGTGTGTGTGTGTGTGTGTGTGTTTGTGTGTGTGTGTGTGTGTGTGTGAATGTACAAGGGTCAGTTGAACCATTGTCTTCAGTAGAAGATGTAACCATATGATCTTTGCCTTCCTATAGGTCTCGTGGGGAATAGGAACTGAATATATCCCAAATCAAGACCTCATTTAAAACCACAATGAAAGATGTATCCGTAAAAAATGTAAGCTCTGACACCCATGACAGGATGATAGGCTCAACCATGCCTTCAGCACTTCTGACCTTAATGCCTTGCACTTTAGCTAAAAATAAATAAATAATAGGCCCTCAAAGTTTGGGGCTCTCAGAAAGGAAGCGTTTGACAGTGTGCTGTACCTGTCAACTCCTCTTTATGACTCTCTTTCTCGGAGCTGGCTTTGGGCTTTAAGTGAAGGGCTTTGGTTTGGGTCGGTCGCAACGGCCGACGACTTCTCCTGCGGTTGGATTTACGGCTCGGTGCCGCTAGCCAGGCAGTTACTCCTCACACTTAATCCACACGAGCGGGCCAGGCAGGCCATAAGTCAGACCCGGCGTCTAATTAAACCGAGCGCCCACTTAGAGTTTTCTTCTTCCAGGAGCTCTGCCATGGTTTCCGAGGCATCAAAAATCTTCAGGTGCCAGAACTTGACAAGAGTTATTTTCAGAGGTTGACCTCCTGGCTTCAGAAAGTAAAAGTCCTACCACATATTTGCTGTTCCCAAATAGCACAAATCTTCAGCCAAGTAGATCAGCTAATTGGTGATATCACCTGTGTAGAAGGAATAACAGGACTTTTACTCTCAGAAGCCAGATGTCCACCTCTGGTTATTTTCAAACTGTCTGATTCTCTCAGCGTAGGTGTCATTTCAGGAAGACCTTTCAGTCCACCTGTCTGTTCTCATCTTGGAGATGAAGATCACGAGAACACTAAGTACCTGTACATGAAAGTGCAAGTTCTGCCAGGAACTCTCTGACATCATATCACTAACATCCTGTGTGAAGAAAAAAATAAACATACCATAGCCTAAAATTTCAAATAATACACAAATATGGTCTTATTATGGCTACTATGCAAGACCTGCTCATAAAAACAAGCGCCCTCTGTTTCATTTGTAGGTGACTATATCATAAATACTTTCAATTGGTTTTCCCGTCTATAAAATGACTCGACTTGCGTCCCTGTCCAGGTGAGGTGTCCTTGTCTTTGAGGAGAAGATAATAATACAAGAAAGTCGAGAAAAATGAATTGAAGAAAGAATTGAATGTATATCAAAATAATGATCCCCTGAAAGGCTAAAGTGAGAACAGGTACTGCAGAGCTGCCAGAGAGACTTTATCAGACAACCATAAAGACTGTTAGGGAGACTTAAATGGTGAGAAATTGTCTGGGTTTCTACTTCAGAATTCAATCAAGGACATCCAGTCCAGAAGAGTATCCTCCTCTGATTCATGGAAGTTTCATTTGTCAGTAATACAGTAATCTTCCAGGCTGCCAAAAGGACCACTACCGGAGAGGCCATGGGTACCATGACGTTTAACGTTTGATTAGCAGCCGGCTAACTTGGTCTCTGGACAAACAATCTTTGCTCCTGCTCAGCCACCCCCTTCTCATTCCCATAAGAGTGTTTAAAACCATGGCAACCATGAGGATGAGGGTAGAGTAAGGCGAGCTCATGTTATCACATAGAATAGAGCTCCCATCGCTCCATCCGCTCCTAGTTTATCACTGCCACTACCCACAGAGAGCCAGCTGGGCCAGCCGCTGGTTTGGGGCTGATAAGGAGAGAGAGCCAGCGCTGACGCAGGGCCGCCATAGCGACGGACCGTTTCGGAGACGATTGCTGGGATGCAGATGGTGGGAGAGGAAAGGAGGAGGGCTTATAAAATATTGACCACACACAAACACACTCACTCACACACACGTACATACACACACACACACACACGCGCACGCACACACACACAAACACACACGTACATACACACACACACACACACACACACGCGCACGCACACACACACAAACACACTCACTCACACACACGTACATACACACACACACACACACACACACGCACGCACACACACACAAACACACACACACACACACACACACACACACACACATACAATCTTGTGTTCTAGCTGTGCAAAAATGTGGCGTATGTGAAGAAGTAGCAGGTGAGTTAGACTTACTCACCGGCTCCGGTCTAACGGCACATAGAGAAGGGCGACGAGACATGAACACATGTATGGATGTATAATTTATAGACTTTAGTGTTAATGCGGGTGGGCTGCATGAGCTATTGCGACAGGAAGAGAGAGAGAGAGAGAGAGAGAGAGAGAGAGAGAGAGAGAGAGAGAGAGAGAGAGAGAGAGAGAGAGAGAGAGAGAGAGAGAGAGATTTTTGAGATTTTAACCATACTTTATTCCAGTTTTACAAAACCAAAAACAGGTCAATCAATCACTCTTTGTCATCACAAATTAGAGATATAAAAAAAGATCATAAAACCATTTTTATAAAAGATGGCTAAAATGCAATTCATTTTCAATCACAGTGCAAAGTGCTTGTTTGGTACACCACACCTCCTCAAAGGTTTCCAGATTTTGCATTAACTTATAAAACCGGAAGTCAACCAAAACTCTGGCTTTAACCAGGGCAGAAAACAGAACAACAACATTAGTTCCTGGTAGGTTCTCTACCGTATTCCTCCTTGTGATATAAATAGCCATTTTGGCTTGCCCCAGGATAAAATTCAGAAGTTTGCATACATTTTGTCTTTTTTTGACATATTTAAAACCAAGGACAAACATCTCTGTGGAGAACTCTTCACTGAACGCACAAAATAAACTTTGTAGCAAGCAAAACAAAGGTTTTAACCTTAAACAAAAAGAAAAAGCATGAAAGACAGTTTCCCTTTGATAACAGAAAGGACATTCCTGACTAGCATTTGTGTTTATCACTGAAACAAAAGCATTGACAGCAACTGCTCCATGAAGAATTCTCCACTGTAAGTCACCCACTCTCTTAGCCAATGGTGGTTTGTACAGTGCTCTCCATTCAGGCCTCACCCCACTATTCAGTTTGAGAGCAGCGCTCCAAGGTGTGTCAGCCCTGCTCTCTAAACCTTTCCTATTAAACACCTTTACACAGGCATGGTACAGCTGTTTCCCCGTGACCATATCCAGCAACATAGTGTTTGGGCTCCTAGATGTTAAAAGTGGACCTGTACACCCATCCAAATTGGGTGCAATTACCAGCCTAGGAAAAGGGTCCAGTTGGTCAGGATGACACACCCCTGAACAATAGTCCACAAGTAGCTTAAGTTCATCCAAGGTGCAGGCAGCACGCCATTTTTCCAGGAGCTGCGACACAACCCGAAGTGATCTCAGTCCCATGGAATCAGCAAGCCCCCTCCTATTCCCAAAGTGTGGCCCTGTCCGGTCAACTACATCTTTCAAAGTGACAATCTTGGCACCACACAGCATCTTCTGAAGCGAAGGGAAATTGGTTGAGGAGATATCCAGACGTGCACCTCCAACCACAGGCTCTCTCAGGAGCCAATATAAGGAGACTGCAGAACCAAACCTTTTGACATTAAACAAGGCCCAAACTTTCAAGCAACTACGATAAAATGGTGGCAGATTTGAAAACACCATTGCATCTGGTCTCATCAAAAACAAGGATTTGTCCAACCCCAAATTCCCACCCATTTTCAGTATTGCACAGCTCAAACACTTCCATGCAACATTTGTAGGCCCTGTCAAGAGCCTTTTTACAAACTGCAGTCTAAAAGCTGCAGTCCTACTATGCAAGTGTATGAGGCCCTGCCCCCCCTCATCCTTAGGCAAAAATAGAACAGATTGAGGTACCCAATGCAGCCCATCCCAAAAAAAATTCCCCAACACAGACTGAATTTTTTGCAACAGGTCAGGTGGAGGGTCTACGCAGGATAGTCTATGCCAGAAGGACGATGCTACCAGATTGTTAATGATAAGTACCCGCCCCCTGTATGACATTTTTGACAATAGCCACTTCCATCTTTCAAGCCTTCCATTAACCCGCTCAACTGCCCCCTCCCAATTCTTCTCCATAATTTTATCATTCCCCAGAAAAACACCCAAATACTTGAAACCATCTTTCCTCCAGTTCAAATGATCTGGGAGACTGGGCACTCCCTCCACCCATTGACCCAGCAATAGAGCCTCACTTTTTGACCAATTAACTTTGGCCGATGAGAGTAACTCAAACTCCTTAAGAATGTCAACAACCATCTCTATATCCCTTCCCCCACTAATAAGAAGAACTATGTCATCAGCATAGGCTGACAACCGAAGAGGTACATTACATCCAGGCACAGACACACCCTTCAACGTTAGTCTTATTTGCTGCAAAAGAGGCTCTATTGCTAAAGAGTATAGCATACCAGACAAAGGGCAGCCTTGCCTTACCCCTCTGCCAACTTTAAAAGGAGCACCTAAACCACCATTGACTTTGAGAACACTCTCCACACCATTGTACAGAACCCTGACCTTCTGAATAAAGCCTTCACTGAATCCAAAGGCATATAACGCGTCCCAAAGATAGCTGTGCTCCACCCTATCAAAAGCTTTCTCTTGGTCTAAAGAGACCAAACCCACATCAAGCCCCAAAATTTTAGCCATGTCTATGACATCACGGACTAAAGAAACATTATCAAAAATGGATCTACTGGGAATACAGTATGTTTGGTCCGGATGGATGACCTGATCTATCACCCTGCATAATCTGTTAGCCAGTGCTTTGGACAACAATTTATAGTCACTACACAGGAGCGACACGGGTCTCCAGCACTTTATATCAGTGAGATCACCCTTTTTAGGTAGAAGCGTGAGGACTGCCCTACGACAGCTCACGGGCAGAAGTCCTTTAGCAAGACTGTCGTTAAGCACTGCAAGCAAATCCTCCCCCACCTCAGACCAAAAAGACTTATAAAAGTCTATGGGGATTCCATCCAGGCCAGGGGCCTTGCCACACTCCATACCTTGAAGGGCCCTCTCCAGTTCCTCCAACGTCAGAGCGGAATCAAGTTCAGCCAAGGATTCCTCTGAAACCTGAGGCAATCCCCTCAAGAACACACTGTCAGCCTGTACACCGCTTAGTTCGCTCCCGTATAGATCTTTATAGAACTGTGCAGCTCTATTTCGAATATCATGCACACTGGTCAAAAGTGTTCCAGACTCAGATTGCAAAGAATGAATGCATTTCCTCTGGCCATTTTTCTTCTCCAAGCTAAAGAAAAACTTTGAAGGCACATCCATCTGATCCACACACTGAAAACGTGAACGGACCAACGCTCCTTGTGCATTAACACCTAGCAGCTCAGCTAAGGCGCCCTTCTTGGTTGCCAAATTGTCAATGTCATCATGATCCCCAGTAGAGTAAGCCAAATTCTGAATTTCTACTAACTCTGCTTCCAACATTTCAATTGACCGGGTTCTGTCACTTGTGATATTTCGAGTGTACTGTTTGCACAGTTGTTGGATTTGTAATTTGCCAAAATCCCACCACTGTTGTAAGGAGATAAAAGATGTCTTGCATTCACAAAAACCATCCCAGAAAGCTTTAAAAACATCTCTAAATTCCTTATCATGGGTTAAAGTGGTATTAAAATGCCAATAAGCACTCTTTGGCTTCACTGAGCTCAGGAACCCACTGCACACAACCAAACTATGATCTGAAAAGCTTACAGGAGTAATAGCACAGTTCTTAAAAATATTAAGATGATGTTTAAAGCAGTAAAACCTGTCAAGCCTTGCTAAGGAAATCATATTACTATGGACATGAGTCCAAGTATATTGTCTTTGATCCATGTGAAAATTCCTCCACACATCACTTAGGTCATGTGTCTGCATACATTGACTAAGCTTTCTGCGTGAAAGCATATGCGGCTCAACATGATTCCTGTCCATGTCCTGCTCTGTGCAGTTAAAATCCCCCCCAATAAACAAATATTCATCACTATTGCATCCAGCTATAACAGTAGACAATGTTTCTAAAAAAGCCACTCTTTCTGCTGCTGTAGTTGGTGCATACACACAAACAAAAACAAAAACATGATCCTCAAAAACAGCTCTAACTTTTAGCAATCTTCCCTCTATAACTTCCACCACTTCATACGAAATGGGAGTAAAGCTCTTTGAAAAAAGACATGCGACTCCCCCACTAACGTTGGAGTTGTGACTCAAAAGAGAAAGACCCTCCCACTCTAGAGCCCAATCAGTCGCGTTCCTTGCATCACTGTGCGTCTCTTGCAAGAGCACGACGTCTAGACGCTTAATACTTGACAGGAGTCGAAACTGGGCTCTTTTCAAGGGATCCCTAGCCCCATTAATATTTAGGGAAGCTACACGAAAATCACCCATGGTCAAAAACAAATGAAAAAGAAAAAGAAAAAAAAGTTGCATGATTAAACACATGATTCTGCTTACTTGGGACGTGCTGCCTTCTTTGATTTACCGTCCTTACCCAAAAGTGTATTTAACTTAGTGAGGAACTTGGTTAAACGGTAGACCTCAGGGTTAGAAAAAAGCCCGTCAGAAATGAACTGCTTTGTTCTGGCCATGAATTGTTCAATATCAGGGAAAAAGCTGTCGATCTGAACATTTCTAACATGCTTCGTTTCTTTCAGAAAATTTTTTATGTCCTGCACAGTGTATTCTTGAGTAGGGTAACCACTCATGCGCAAACTACAATCCACACTACAGTCAGAATCACTTTCTACCGAAGCGGGTTTATTTTGGCCTCGCGCATGTTTCTTTTTTGCCTTCACGGTCTCATCCATTTGTGTTCGCTTTTGACCTTTTTGGGGCATTTTAAAAACAGGTTCAACCTCAGCTTCCATTTCAGAACCTTCGTCATCTGAATCAATCCCATCTGTCAGATCATCTTCCCCTGCTACGCTATTCTGGGAAAAATCTACGCTTTCGGGTTCAGCCTGGGTGTCGGGTTCAGCCTGGGATGCATCTTCCCCTGCTGGCTCCGCAAGGGTAGGCCCACACGGGAGGCTCACCTCGGCTGAGGAACCTTCCTCCCCTCCCTCTGCCTGAACACCACTAGCTTCTGCACCCTCACCATTGGGAACATTAATACTGGGGGGCTGTTCATTATTGGATTCACCCTCGCCTTCAGCGGGAGTGTCTGTACCGTTTGGGCAAGCCCGCACTAGGTGGCCAACCTGGCCGCACCCAAAGCACTTCATTTGACAGGAGGACACATACACCAAATAATGAAAACCCTCTATGGGCACATTCAGAGTAAAATCTATATCCTTATTATCCTTTAAAATCATATGCACCTGACGTCTGAACGACACAATATGCTTAAGGAGTGGATTGCTACTTGAAATCGCTATCTTCCTTATTGGTGATACTAATTTGCCATGACGGGAAAGAGATTCAATTAGGATTTCATCTTTGATAAAGGGCGGAATGTTTGAAATAAATACTTTTTTAGAGGGTGATGATAAAGGTAGCACTGGGGTGAAAACACCATCAATTACTACTCCCCTTTCAATCACATCATTTGCCAACTCTACCGTCTCGAGAAACAAAACAACAGCCCGGTTCATACGAGCCGCGGAGAGGATTTTGTCGTGACCGACCATCTCACCAACAGCCAAGCTACATTCTTCAACGCTGGCATTAGCTGTTATTTTAATGGCATGTCGCCGTGTTAAGGACCCAAACACACCTGTACCTAAGGCCGCCATGCTCCCAGGTGGGGGCAGACGCCTCGGTATAAGTAGCAAACGGAGCGAACTACTAACAGCAACCTACCCAACCTTAACCTTAAGCCCAAACCAAACCACCCAAACAAAGAAAAAAAATATAAAAGTAAGTAGAGGTAGAGAAAACAGTGAAAAAAGGCACAGCGGCCACACTCACGCGTCTCACTCGCAGCACTCCGCCCACTCGCTCGCACATGCGCTCAGAGAGAGAGAGAGAGAGAGAGAGAGAGAAAGAGAGAGAGGGAGAGAAAGAGAGAGAGGGAGAGAGGGAAAGAGAGAGAAACAAGGAGGGTCAGAGTGAGTCAAAGACAGAGAGAGAGAGAGAGAGAAAGAGAGAGAATGAGGGAGGAAGAGAGAGAGAAACAAGGAGGGTCAAAGTGAGTCAGAGAGAGAGAGAGAGAGAGAGAGAGAGAGAGAGAGAGAGAGAGAGAATGGCATACAGAGAACTAGACAGAAAAAAACAAAAAGTGGAAGACACACAGTGACAGCTCTCATCCTGGTTGAAGGTCTTGAGCAGTGAGAGAGAGTGAGTGAGAGAGTGAGTGAGTGAGTGAGTGAGTGAGTGAGTGAGTGAGTGAGTGAGAGAGAGAGAGAGAGAGAGAGAGAGAGAGAGAGAGAGAGAGAGAGACATGTATCGTATATGTGTGTGTGTGTGTGTAGGGGAGGGAGGGGGTATATTGTATTGTACTGTTTTTGTCTTTGTCCTCCATCCTTCCTTTACCCTCTATTGCCTATATTACCTATATGAATATTTTATAAGTTTAAAGTTTAGATCTATGTATGTTACTCATAAATTGTTTATACACTGTTATGTATGACTGCTTTGGCAATGCAAATGCCCTTTTTGTCATGCCAATTGAATTGAATTAAATTGAGAGAGAGAGAGAGAGAGAGAGAGAGAGAGAGAGAGAGAGAGAGAGTGTGTGTGAGTGTGTGTGTGAGAGTCTCTGCGAGAGAGAGAGAGCACACTCACCTGGTTGGAGGTCTTGAGCAGTGGCATCTCCAGCTCCAGCTGCATCTTGCTCTGGATCTCCTCCCAGTTCCTGTCCTTGTCCTTAAACAGGATCCTGAACAGCACAGAAAACGTGTTCTAGCATCACTCAGACACCCATTTAAGCAGTAAGCATGCCTCCCAGTGTCAACGCCATCTAATGGCGTACTTATGCTGCAGGGGCATCACAGAACCCACATCAGCAGCAAACATGCTGTGTTAGCATGTGTGGCGTGAACACACCACTGCACATGTTGATAGCAGACAAATTTGATAATGCTGCTGTGTGATGTGAAATTGATATTTACTTCCGTGCCACAATGTGGGAACATTAGACCCCAAACAAAGAAAGCAAGTGTTTGTGCGCTGCTGTGGTGGTTGTGGTCAGACAAGCAGTTGGCCTTACCGTATTTTGCTGGTCGTCTTCTCCACCGCCTGCCTGATTTTGGCGGAGAGCTGGGACACGGACGCGAGCAGTAGACTGTCCATCACGGCCTGAGGGGACAGCCATGCAATGATACAGCACAGCATGTAAGAGCTAACATCTACTGTGCTAATGTCATACTACCGTACAAGATGGAGTCAAAGGAAACTAACATCTACCAGGAGACAGTCAGAGACACAGCAATGCAATGATAGTACAGCATGTACGGGCTAACATCTACCAGAGCTGCCAACTCTCACACATTGTATTGGCGTGAGAGCGTGTGGAGCCAATCAAATGAATGAATGAATGAATTTCACAGTCAATGCGTGAGAGATGGCAGCTCTGCATCTACTGATGTGTGCTAATGTCATATGGAGTCAAAGAAAACTACAGTGGGAAGTCCTCAAAAGCCATTATCCTACGGTGTTTAAACCCTAGATAGATAGATAGATAGATAGATAGATAGATAGATAGATAGATACTTTATTGATCCCCAAGGGGAAATTCAGGAACCCTGAATTTAAACCCTGTTAAACCCTAAACCCCCATGTTCATGTCCCCAGAGGGTAGCGCTGTAGCTGCCTGGCAGCAACTTGAGCCAGGTAAAACCGATTGTTTTTCGGATTTCTTCTTTAAACCCTGGCTACCATGTGTGTCTTAAGGCCTTTGTGGTTCTACTTCTAAGAATAACATCACTTCATTTGCTTGGCTACAATTACTTGCATTAGATGGAAAAGAGAATAAAATCTATGGCGAGAATACACCACATGTAATTTTATGTAAATTAAACTAAAACAGAGATCCAGAGGAGGAGTTTCTTTCCTCAAGCCATCCGCACCCTGAATATATAAAACACTCTAAATGCATCACATGGACTTGCCACACTGCACTTACAGACACTATTTACCCTCTACTCTCGCAATCTGCGTAGTATAGGCCTATTTATTAAATTATTCTAAATCTCTCTTCTTTATATTTATATATAGTTAGTGATACCTCCACACAGGAAAGATGAGCTGCTAAATGCCATGTCGCTACATATTTTACAAAGTATCTCTACAGTATGTACAGCATATGACAAATAAAATCCTTGTATCCTTGTGTCTTTGTACTTTTGAAAGCATCATGCATTTACAAGTGCAACCCAAGCATACATGGTTCTATCAGATATACTACACTACACTATACCAGTGTTTTTCAGCCTTTTTTTTGTCCACGGCACACTTTTGACACTTAAAATGTCCCATGGCACACTAACATCCTGTGTGAAGAAAAAATAAACATACCATAGCCTAAAATTTCAAATAATACACAGATATGGTCTTATTATGGCTTCTATGCAAGACCTGCTCATAAAAACAAGTGCCCTCTGTTTCATTTGTAGGTGACTATATCTAATTTAATTGTTGTTATGAACTGGATGTTGTTATGTGATGATTCTGTGAGTACTGGATATGGGGCCCCCGTTGTACAATGCCTGCATACCACAAATAGTGCAATCATACAATCAATGAGAGCATGTGGTTATAAATTCTTTGATGCAACAGTTGCTTTTCTGGACCAGTGAGTGACATTTGGGTAATTTTCTGCGGCACACCTGATGATCTCTCACGGCACACTAGTGTGGCCCGGCACAGTGGTTGAAAAACACTGTACTATACTACACTACAATGCATGTTTATATCCTTTATGTAAATCAGGCAAGTAGGTATACTGTATGTCAGTAATAAGGACCCATTCCTTCTAAAATCCCACTTTCTTCCCGTCTGTGTATGGTGACAGGTTACATCTCTTCTCCCCTCCTCCCTCTGAGAGGCACTGAACTGTATTACATAAGTGGGATGAAGTAACAGCAGAGGCATTTGGGATTCCAGCATCTCAAGCACTGAGCAAGCGCTCCTCTCAATTAGGAGACAAAGGAGACCTCTAGTGGACATTGGCTGTAAACACAGGTCTGCTGACAGTACTCACACTGCATTGACTACAGCTGGCACCATAGCAATATGAAGGCACAAAATTAAGGAACCTTTCAAGTTAGACTATTGAGAACAGGACCATGCCATTGACTGTGCTATGACTCTGAAGGTTTGATAACTAGCTGATTCAAATGGCTGGAATTCATAATGTCCTCAAGATAAACTATTAACGGTGCACAGACCACACAAGTAGTCTTTATTCCTTTATATAATCATACGAGTCATCTGCTATTTCCCTGAACTCCATCTTTAACAGTTATTCGGAACATGATAAGACTGATTTCATCCCTAGAATGTTCCAACAGGCTCTACACAAAAAAATAAAATAATAATAAAAACATATATTGACATTTCATCAAAATAGAACTGTATTAGCATATAGGCTTTTAACCAAGGGACCAAAACTACTATCTGTCCAGCTGTTTCACTGTTCAGATGTTGTTGTTTTTTTCTCTGGGAGGATCTAATAAATTAAAGGTTTCTAGTCTTGCGTGTTGGACAGGGTCCGAGACACAAAGAGGTGCCAGTTTAGTTTGGCATGGGCGGGCGCTCACCTCGTCTCTGTTCCAAGTGCGGCGTCGGAGCGCACGCAGGTCCTGCCCGTTGGCGGCCTGTGGGCGGAGTTCCACGCTCGTGGTGCTGATCTCAGGAGCGCTGCCCAGACTCTCCGCAAACACTCGGTCATTAAGCTGTCATCACGACAGACATACACACAACATATCACATAAGTGGAATTAGTCTAGAGGGCAAGATGAACATTAGAGGAGCTGTGTGAAATACTCTAGGCTCGGAGTTCTCCTGAACACAGTCTACACGGAACTCTTGCATGTGCTTGAGTTGTATTTAAGACAGTGGCAACACATGGTGCAACATGGAGGGTATTACACAAGAGCCATCCCAGTGCTAGCTGGTTTGCCTGCTAACGTCAATGGATATCTCAACAGCACAGACCCTAGGTGCATTTATTTATTTTATTTTTTTTTAAAGACAGTTTAAGGTCATTTTTGGATGTTGTAAACAAAACTGCATATAGTAATGTACAGTATATGTAAACGGCATATAGCACCTTTAAAAGGTTAGACAAGAGGATTTATACAGGTGTGGGGATGGGCATGTAGTAGAGATATTCATTGTGTCCACCAAAACCAATACTTAATACAAAACACTAAAATCACAGCTGGGTGCCTTTCATTACATAGAAACGTGCAGCAACTGTATGTATCACAAGTTCACAACATGTAATTGTTTAAACATTACCTGTCTAACAGAAACCATTAAAGAACTGGACAGGGGGACAGTTTACTCATTTACAGTTGGGTCTTTTTTTCACAGAAAACCAGTGCATGACGATAAAACAGGCTTACAGGCACAATGTTAATCTCCTATCCAAAGTGCAAAGCTGCATTTAAAGTGCCGCGAGGACTCTCCACCCTTTGAGCTATACGTGCTACGCACGATCATGCTCTACTAATTAAAGTACAGTGCGTGTGCGTGTGTGTGCGACCAGGCAGATGAATCACAGGCCTTGGCCACATGCGTGACCCAGCTGCACTCTGAGAACGTGGCACACGGCGCTATCCAAAGTGAAGGCTGCGCCACGGTTTTCACTGCACTGAGAATCCACTGCACCCTCCACTTTGTATTCTCCAGTCTCAGTCTATTGAATAGGTAGTGAGGAGGCCGATGCAGATGATCAAAATACTGTACAAGGTATGCTGTATGTATGGCAGGGGTGGGGAACCTCAGGCCATCAGAGAGTTTGAACAGGCCCCTGAGGTAAATTGGCCACTACGAAAAAAAGTAGCTCAAACTAACAAAATAAATGTTAAGAATAATTCAAATAAAATATTAAGAAATTACTAGCAGATCAGCAATATTTTACTAGCTAAAGAGTATGACTCAAAAATGATTCAGTGAACATTTTAATTTCCTACTATGTTTGAACGGGTCACGGTCGGGTGAACACTTCACACAGAACAAGTTACTTTTCACACACAGTGTTTCCCATACATTGACTTATTTGTGGCGGCCCACCACAATATCAACATTGACCACCACACAATGATTTTCCAGCTTGTACTAAATTGTGCTTAAATCTGGTTAGCATCATAACTGCTGTGCTAATTTGTTGAAAACTGTTGTATTGAAGTTAATTCTGCAAACCAACCACCACAAATGGAATTCAATTCTGTGGGAAACACTGACACATATGCAAGCGTGTCCTCGCTGACAGGTGGCTAGCATGGCCAGTGTAAAGAAAAGGAAAGGTGCATGTGGAGAAATGCCCAGAGGATCACGTTTCTGCTGAAGTGAGGCAAGCCACTGTGCCTTGTGTGAGGAGAAACGCTCACTGTAATGAAAAAGGTTAGCCTGGAGCGTCTTTGCAGTTCAACACGTGTTACAGTTCCAAAGTGTATGTTGAGCTCTGTGAAAAAAGTTTGTATCGCCCTCAAACATGTTATAAAAATGAGTCTATGTTATGCAGTAAAAGTAAAAGTGTGACGTTCGAGAGGTAATATAGTGTGGCATGCTGGCCGCAGATGATGGCCATGCACTGGGGCATTAACATTGACCCACATCACAGGGTCATCACTCTGCTCCTCACCAGGAAGCCCCTGCCACCACAAAACCCTTCAGGGGACTTTCAGCTTCGATAAAGAGAGACCTATAACTGTTCTCTTTAGAACCCTGTAATGGAATGCTCTCTGTAGGAGCGAGCTAAAATGTCCACATATGCAGTAGCTAGGAAAAGCCGTTTATAGCTTCAAGGAACTACCATTTTGGGCGAGGAACCGTTATATTTTTATTGATACCATTAGGATTTGTTCTTCCGTAAGAGCTGGCACTTACCGCAGAGGGGTCCGCAGCAGACGAAGGGCTGACTGAGTCGATCTCTCCGGCTACGTCATGAATCTCACGAGCCAGCATGGCCAGGTCTTTAGCCAGGTCTTGACTGATTCTGGAACAGTTATTTAGGGAGATTAGCTAATAGCAATAGCAGTTAACAACTATGTCCAAGATCCTCTAATAATGACTGTGCACACAAATATTGCAATATGCAATGCATGCAATATGTAGTACACAGGTAGGGACAATTTGGTACAGTGATATCTGCATTGAAAGCACAGACTGCAGAAGTACAAAGTGCACCAAAGTATATATATAAATCTAGTGATGTGAAGAAATGTTAATTGTGTTGATGTGCAGTGTTAATTGTTCAGAGTGCTAATTGTGTTGATACTGTGTTCTGTGTTCATTTTTCCAACCTGTACAATTGTTCTGATCTAAATCTAAATCACAAAGCAAACTTGGTTGCTTATATACAGCCCTCTGCAGTTTAATTTTCAACATCACCCACAGTGTAGAGGAATGGCCAAAGCATGTGTCACACAAAAAGTATCAGTATAAGTATAAGTAGTTCTTCTGTAAGTATATACTGTATTTAAGTATAAGTTACACTCTTTTGATCCTGTGAGGAAAATTTGGTCTCTGCATTTATCCCAATCCGTGAATTAGTGAAACACATTCAGCACAGTGAACACACAGTGAGGTGAAGCACACACTAATCCCGACGCAGTGAGCTGCCTGCTACAGAGGCGCTCGGGGAGCAGTGAGGGGTTAGGCGCCTTGCTCGAGGGCACTTCAGCCATTTCGATGACCTAGTAGTAGGTGAAGACCTAAGCCCAGAGCTGCTGATTGCACACCTGAATAGGGTGAGGGTGGCCACACCAGTGTGTTGTCTGAGAGAGAGAGGCCGTCTGAGACACAGACATCTAGACAACAGCACAAGCATGTGCAAGCAGGGAAACTGCAGTAGTTGGACACAGCATAGCTGAAGATACAATTAACAGTCAAACAGTTAACTCCACTACCTTTTTTTTTGTTTACCATCTTGTGAACAGTGAATGGAAATGACCCTAGTGGTTCAACATGGCCATTATATATTTTTAAAAATGCTTCCCAGGAACTAAAGTAAACTTGACTACCCAAGACTAGAGTCGACTTAACCAAAATAAATCCAAATGAATAGTTGATCTGTTGATTGTTACCTGGCGATCTCCTCGCTGTGTGCCGTCCAGTCCCTCATGTAGTCGTCCTGCTCGCGCGAGTGGCGCCTCACGCCCATTGGACTGGGGGTGGTGGGAGCGGAGCCGCCCAGCTGGGTCACCCTCGGGGCCAGGGGACGGGGGCGCGCGTTCTTGGTGGGGTGGCGGTTGGAGCCGAACTCGTCCTCGGAGGTGGAGGCGTACTCGATGGGCATTCGGCGCCAGCGGTTGTTAGCTGCGGAAATGGAAGCGTCCGGTAAACAGAGATGCATGTGAGAGAGAGAGAGAGAGAGAGAGAGACAGAGAGATAGATAGAGAGAGAGAAAATGAGAGCTACAGAGAGCTAGAGAGCGGTAATTACATTTAGGACTCAATTCAATTCTCACTGTGAGGCGGTCAGTCTCTCCCCCACAGGCCTGAGGTGTGCTTATAGGGGTTTTCCCCCCTCAAAGCAAATCACATTACAGACAGAAAAAGACACCGACCCAGGGAGAAGTAGAGTGAAGATAAAGCCAGCTGCAATGTATTAAACCTCAACATGTATATCTTTATTTATTTGACTGATGCTGGAGATTGAACTCACAACTTTCCAGGCTACTGCATGCAAACCCAGCTGCTCCTTAGCCACTACACTACCGCCACCCCAACACTACGAAGTCATTCACAGAGATAGTGCATCTTGCTGCGAGAAAGCAAATGGAAGCCTTTCTTGTCCCTGTGTCTACTTTTGGCCTGGCAACGCATTAATCTACAGCAGTAGCACAAGAGGGAGCCAAGTATCCCACCTGCAGTAGTGTTGTGGTTGTAAGAGGTGACAGCCGATTTATCTGGGAGTTTGGAAGCACTGTTCGCCCGGGCTCTCGGAGCAGCAGCCACAGTGGAGGGGTAGCCACCGGACCTGAAACCCGCTCGGGCAGCACTCTCTGGGGGAGGCCGCAAGGGCAAGCCCCTGGACCGGCTGGAGGTTGCTTCCGAGTCGCTCCGCGCCGACGGCGAACTGACGCGCGGCCTCCTTGGCTGGGCCAGCGCCTCGATCCGTGATAGCGTCCTTCGGCCGGCGGAGGGCCTGGAGGCTGAGCTGGCCGTCGAGGCCTCCGACGCCACGGACAACCGATCAGCGTCACCCAGGTCCACCTCCGGAGGCTCCCCGAGGCGAGCTCGGCGGAGGAGAGAGGCGCGGGTCGGTCTCGGGCGCGGAGCGACCGCGGGCTTGGAGGCAGGCGAGGGCACGACGGGCGCCGACCCGGACGAGGCGGTTCTCCCTCGGCCGGCCCGGCCGCCTGCCGGTTCCGCTTTAGAACCGGCCTGCGTGTGCCCGCGGCCCCTCGACGGAGCGGGCGGAGGAGGAGGCTGCGTGTCGGAGAGCAGCGAGGAGTTCAGGTCGTCGTCGGTCAGCTCGAGCGAAGTCCACGCCCGCGAGCGCGGCCCCCCTGCCGCCACCGCCGCCGCCGCCGCCAACTGCTGAGACGACCTCGCCTTGTCCTGCGGCCCACCTTTATTCGCCGCCACCCTCGGCGGCCCGGCTCCCGGGCGTCTCTTCTGCGCCGCCTTGCGGCCGCCCTCGCCCCCGGCCTGGCTCACTGTGCTGGTCGTGTCGATATCCGACTCCGGCGACATCGACCCCTCCAGCGAGTAGCTCGGCGGGTCGGCCAGGTCCGACAGCGTGGTCTCCAGGAAGGCGGCCACGGCCTCGTTGTCCCTCAGCAGCGTGGCAGCGTCCACTCCGTCGCTCGGCCCGCCGGGGTCTCTGGTCTGCGTGGAGGCGGCCGCGGTGGCGGTGGCGGTCGTGGTCGTGGTGGTCAGGCTGTCGATGCACGGGATGAGCTCCAGGGGCACGTTGGCACTGGGCCTCTCCACCGTGAAGCTCTCCTGCCTCAGCAAGGGCTTCCCCAGCTTCTCCTTCTCCTCCTCCTTCCTCCTCCTCCCATCTGCACTCTTCCGCTCCCCACTGCCCGTCGACTTGCACGGGGAGCCACCCGGCTGCTGCTGGCCAGTCCGACGGCCTCCTGCCTCAGAGCCCGCGCCTCCCGCGGCTTGCCTGCCGCCTCTTGCCCCCGCTTGCTCCCTGATCACAGGGGGGCCTCCTGCGGCCCTGTGGCCAGCCCTGGGCGGCTCCTGGAACTTGCTCTCTTTCTCTTGGGTCTCCGTGTCTTGTTTCTCGGAGGTGGCAGGCCACCGCGCTGGCCTGCTTCTGGACCCGTCCAGGGTCATCTCCTCCAGCGGAGGCTGGGGGAGGGTCCGCCTCTTGCGCTCCGTTTGGCTGGACAAGGGAGCTGAGGCAGAGCTTTGGGAGACTTCACCGACATCAGCTGGGACTAAAATAGAAAAATAACAACAAAACACAAACAAACATTATCAGGCATAACCAGAGCTGAATGATGATTTATAACTTCAAGGACATAATGATGTGCAACAGCAAAGAAATGGCAGTGATGGATTTGTTTTATCACTTCTTTAACACTACCTTGTAATAACCATATTGACCATGTTCTGGTCTTAAGGGGAAAAAACTGCCATTCTTTTTCTCAGAATTAGAAAACACAAATTTAAGGAGTTGTCTCCAGACTGTGTTCTATTGTTATCACAAACTGCTGAGACTGTCTTGCATGACATTTTCAGTGTCAGCAAGTGTTGTGAAGGGATAAGGTTACTACCTTTCTCGTTGTTGATGTACACGTGTGATTCGGCCCCGGAACCTTCCGGATCGGTCCTCACGTGACTGGCCGCTAAACTGGCCCACTGTGAGACCCAGCGAGGGCCACCCACCACCACCAAATCCTCTGGCAGGACCTGCGACCAGGCAGAGAGACTTAGACAGATCCCCTCCACAACCAGATTAACCCACTTTAAAAAAAAAAATGAGTCATCTAGCATACAAAAACAAACCAATGGAAATAGCAGTGCTAACATTGACACCCTACGCTAGCATAAACAGATCGCTAATCCTGTGTGTGGACTGCAGCTGAAAAGTCGAACATCTGTTGCTTTTTTTTGATGGCTGATTTAGACTTGTGCAGGAGAGTTTGTGTATACGGAAGATCAGTAGGGTACTGACATGTCTGTTCTGAAGCTATCTCCTTGCAGTCATCTGGTGCACTGCAGAGGCTGTGGGTGGCCACAGTGGTTTTAGATCAGCCTACTGCCTGTCCTAATGCAGTGCATATTGCACCTCTTAGCTATTTACTCATCATAGCTCCTTCAAGGTTTTGAGCTTATGCTTCTTATTATAGGTCTTATTATAGATATTATTTATATTATTATCATATTGTTTATAGCATGTTATTATAATATTATTACTATTTTATTACTATCGTTGAGTTGTTATATTATTACATTATTACTATATATCATATTATTATGTTATTGTTATTATTTCATGTATAACCTAAACTCAGGCCTCTGTATACTGCTGGTGTATTGGAGTGAAGGGGTGGAGTTGCTAGCATGTTAGCTGCAGCAGTGCTGTACTGTACGGCACCTCAGAGCCCATGTGGGCGGCTGCCCTCCTGCTTTCTACTGCCCCCGGCCTGGGGCAAATGCTGACCCGGTCCCGCTGGTGCTCGGGGTAGCGGAGCTTAGTCAGAGCCTGGTTATCCTCCACTCCGAACACCTTCCCAGCACATACACACAAGCAAACATGCCATATGGCGGTCACTCTCTTAAAGCTGACCCCGATGCGCTTGCAGAATACATTACATTCTGTCCAGAGAGGAATGGAGGTGCTTGTTATAGTGGTGATGGAATCTGATAGTGGAGTCTGGATGGGTTTTGACAATGATTTGAGCCATGGTTCTTTAGGAATGGTGGACAGCTATTTGTAAGAAATGAATACAACATTAATATTTATCTCTTAGGTCTTTGTGGTAGTAAACAAAGTCCTATTATCGACCAAGACAAGACTTCAACATAGACGCTTTATGGTGATGGCAAACTATGACAATGCACATCTGTGGAATTATGACATCAACTCATTTACTGGCCCCAAGTAAATGGAACCCTTGTTGGCATGACTGAAAAACATACATAAATATATAAAATGCAATAATGTATACAATTCTTAAGACCTCAATATGAGTTCTGCTCACAGACTGTTGCAACTCTGCCTTGTGACATGTTCCTTTGCCTCTATGATCTAAGGTGCAACTTTGGCAAACAGAAACAAACTTCTGAATGACTTCCAATAATAAAAATGGCGGATCCCCTTAGTAGCTGCCTCACCTTGTCAATCATCCGTCTGGCCTCCTCCACCTCCTGGCTCCCATTCTCGAAATCGATGGTGTACGTGCCCCTGTCGCTGAGGTCGTCGCTATGACGACCCCTCTGCGGCCCCTCCCGGGGGTCAGCCGGCGTTTCCCGGGTCCCTGCGGAGGACGGGCCCGATTTGGGTGCTCTGTGCGAGGAAGAGGAAGCAGCGGTGGCAGTGGTGGCGGTGGCTTCCTTCGCCTCCCCTCCGACGGGCGCCATCTTCTTGGGTGCCACCAGGGGGCGGTACTTGCGGTTGTCGGGGTGATACGGGTCGTCCCGGCCGGAGAAGGCTCCGTCGGCCCTGGCGATGCCCGTGCGGTGCCCGCGAGTGCCAGCCCGCTCCTGGAACATGGCACGGCGCGCGCTAAACTGATCGCCCAGGAGGTTCTCTGAGTCACTCTGGGTACCGTCCTCATGCTTACTGCCTGAGAGGAGGGAGAGAAAGAGAGAGAGAGAGAGAGAGAGAGAGAGAGAGAGTGTGTCAGGAAGAGGGAGAGAGAGAGAGTAAAAGGAAGAGAGCGTGAAAGTGTAACAGAGAGAACAAGAGAGGAACAGAGAGAAGGAAAGAGAGAGAATGGGAAAGACATGAAGAGTGAGTGAAATGGTGACAGAGAGAAGAGGGAGAGAGAGAGAGATGGAGAGGTAGATTGAGATGAGAGAAAAACAATAGAAAGTGAGAGACAAAAAGGTAGACAGAGAAAACTGGAAACTGGCCAAAAACGTCAAGAGGACTCTTATGGGATGTACTGTGACAGAGATGGAGAGATGGAGAGATGGAGAGATGGAGAGATGGAGAGATGGAGAGATGGGGACTAGGAGGAAGAAAAACCCAGTGCAGGAAAGGAAGGAGAAAGCAGGGCACATGTGACTGAGCATTTCATACTTGCAGCCACAAGGAGATGAGCTCATACACCCTGAGGCTCCAGTGATGAAAGTGTTTACTGTGTGTGTGTTTATATTTTTGTATTTTTATGTGCACCTGTATTTTTACAGTGTACAGCATTTTTACACTATGTTTATAGCTGTGAGAACATGCTATAAATAAATAAATAAAAAAAAAAAAAATAATGTGTTTGTGCAATGTGCATGGTGTGTGTGTGTGTGTGTGTGTGTGCATAGTGTTTGTGTGTGTGTGAATGTGTGTGTGTGTGAATGTGTGTGTGTGTGTGTGTGTGTGTGTTTGTGTGTGTGTGAATGTGTGTGTGTGTGAATGTGTGTGTGTGTGTGTGTGTGTGTGTGTGTGTGTGTGTGTGTGTGTGTGTGTGTCCACTCCTTTCCTACCTCGGAGGCTCTTCAGCTGGACAGGCACGTCACTCTTGACGCTGTCTCCGTCGTCGTCCGCCGCGGACTCGGACCTTGCCAGCGGCAGCTCGTTCTGGGCCAGCCAGTCGGCGACCTTGACCTCCGCCGCCACCATGGCGGCCTGCAGAGCGCTCAGCTCCTCCCCGGCCCCCCTCTTCGGCCGCGGCCGGTGCTCTTGGTTGCCCTTTGCCGCCCGCTCCTTCACCATGACCTTCCCCGGCGCCAGAGTGTCAAAATCGATCGTGAAGGAGGCGTGGCCGTGGGCGGTGGCCTCTTGCGAGGGGGTGGGGTCTGTGGCCTTGGCGGCTCCTGAACCCTGGTGGCCTTTGGGGGGGACGTCACTGTTGCCACCACCCGACGTTGAGGTCTCTTTGGAGGGGATCTCAAAGTAGCTGGGTTCCTGGCCTGGTCCTTGGCTGGGCCCATGAACACCTCCTGGCATTTGTCCATCTTTAGCATCTGCAAGCCAAAATGAAACCAGTATAGGAACAGCCCACAATACTAATCTAATACACTATTGTGTCTAATATAGTGAATTCCTCCTTTGTGTGCTGTCAATAAACATGTTGCCTCAGGAGCATGGAATGGAAGTATTTGATTGGTTGTTAAGCTGAAATGTCAGTTTTAATGTCAGAATCACAGAGGTAATGTTTATATTTTTATATTTGTTGTGTGCAAATGCGTGGTCAGTGTTATACAAATATGTAGCTGAGACGTTAGCATCAGCATCTTCAACTGACTATTAACTTCTGCTAAAAATATTTAGTCTGCTCCGTCAAATTTACCTCAAACACATATTCTAGGATAGTTGTTGACCATCTGCTCTCTCCATAGAAAACATATGCAATAGGTTCATTACTGTGTGTGTGTGTGTGTGTGTGTGTGTGTGTGTGTGTGTGTGTGTGTGTGTGTGTGTGTGTGTGTGTGTGTGTGTGTGTGTGTAGGTTCGTTACCGTGGGAAACGAGTCCGCCTGACGTACCTGGTTCACATCTGGCCTGTTTGGGGTCTGAGGGCTTGTTATCCTGCTTCACCGAGTTCTCGTCATCGGCGTCTCCATCCCCCCACCAAGATGGCTGTCCGTAGAGAGGGGTCCCTCTGTGTAACACCGCTACATCAGCTGCCATGAGAGAAGCACTCCCATTCAGAATACAGTATAGTGAAGCCACACACTGAACTCCACAACACAAGCATGCTAGTGAGTCTGGCTGGAGAGAGAACCATTCCCATTCAGGAATAGTGAATAGTGCGCTTGGCTGTTTAAAACATGAAGAGTTTGGTTCAAAAACGGTATAATTCAATTTTTAACGGCATTAAAAAAGTAACTTAATTGTGTATTTTAGGTAATATCAATACAATTGATGCAATTGTGTTTTGTTGATTAGGTAGAGATACAGTAAATTAAACAATACTACGCAATTACAGTTCTACTGAAATTACTTGGAAAACAAAATGTAAAAAAAAGGATTTATCAAAATGGAGGATATAGCGTTTTGGAACCAAACTCTTCACACCAATTGCACCACACCACATCTGATACTTTTGACTCAAATACTGCACCTTTTGCGATTCAGTTTTGACAGTATTTAGTAGACCAAGTTAACTTAAGTGTGCACGAGGAGGATTTAAATCATTCCCAGATCCGCGCTCACCTGCAGCCTTGTCGTCTCCTTTGGGAGCGTCGGAGGGTTGGGCTGGGCACTCGCCGCTCCCCTCAGCACCTTTGGGTTCTGCAGTTCTGGAACTTTCTCCCGTGTCCACTGGCTTCTTGGCCAGCTGCAGCTGACTAGTGAATTTTTCATGCTAGCAGATGGAACATAAATATGACAGCTTAAGATTCAGTAATGAAAATGACCTTATGTGAAGGGCATCTAATCCTATCTATCTTCCCAGAATACAAATAACTACAGTATATCTGCACATATCATACTAATAATATGTATCAAACAAACTACTAACTAACACGTCAAACTTGAACTTAGACTTAAAAATCAGCATAACTGATACCTTCCGACTCCCTCGACTTTGCAGTACTGAAAGACACCCATGTCATGATGCTAATATCTGTTTTGTGTGTATGTGTGTGTGTGTGTGTGTGTGTGTGTGTGTGTGTGTGTGTGTGTGTGTGTGTGTGTGTGTGTGTGAACGCACCTTCAGTGCCTCCTCTGGGACATGCAGCTCCCCCCGGACCACATTGAACAGGTTGGTATGTGCTCCAGGTTAAGGACAACTTAGCAACAAGCACTCGACATTTCAGCTGAAAGATCACAGTTTTTTTTTTTTTTGGGGGGGGGGGCTTTTCCAGCATACTGTACTAAAAGTGCACACTATATTTCTAATATAACCCCATGGCATGATCTTAGACTGGCAGCAAGTGAATGAGGACTTAGATGAGGGCTACTGAAAGTCACAGACCCCCCAGAAAGGATATCATAGCCAAACCTCAGCTTATCTTCCATTTTCAGGGTGGTGTAGACCTGTTCTTGTATTCTGACATCATTCACAAACGTCTGCATTGGAGAAATAAGAAAAAAGTTAAGGAACCACAGGCGTTCAGAATAATGTAAATAAATTCAGTAGGCTTTTAGGCATTATACACTCTTAAAACGAATGTGTTGAAAACAACACCACTTCCGTTGTTTTTTAACACATCTCTGTGTCTAGATAGGGACAACACAGTTTGTGTGGTTTTCTTTTTTTATTTGTTACACAATATGTGTTGAAAATAACACAACTTGCATTGAAAACAACACAACTTGTTTTTTTTTAGCACACCTCTGTGTCCATATAGGGACCACACATTTGTTTTAAGAGTGTAGCCTGACTTACTCCATTAAGGCTCCCAAGGTCCTTTACTCGGTGCTCATCTGTGTCAGGGTCGTAGTTGATGACAGCGTGCTGTTTATCAACGCTGCGAGACTGCAGACAACAGAAATGGCAGACATCAACATCTCCAGACACAACTACAAAAACCCACACCATGTCTGCTGGCAGCAGACAGACTGAATCATGGGAAGTGGAGTTTTTCGTTGTTCACCTGAAGCATCAGTTCACAGTCGTCTCGGCCCACGAAGATCATCTCGCGGGGCAGTCGGTGGCGGGTGCCCCCGCTGCTAACCAGGAACCAGGAGGTCAGACTCATCTCTGCGCTCTCAAGATTCTACTCACATCTGACCGCTGACCTCTACGCCATCTTAGTTAATGAGGCGCTTCACCTTGGAGAGGAAACATACGCCAGAAAATATACAACATTCATTGAGCTGTGATCACTTCAAAGGGACCACAAACAAGAATACACTTCATCTAAAACTCATGGTCCTTTGGAAAATATATTTCAGTGGGTCAGTTTAAGTTAATATATATATATATAGGTATGAGTATGTATAGGTGTATATAATATATATACACCTATACATCCATACATTCATCCCTCAGTAGCTCTGCAAATATTTTTTTTATCTAGTTCTGTTTCTGTGTATCCAATTACAGGTATCATGTTTTCCCACAGGGCCACATTGGATTAATTCCTGGTGTATTTGTCTCTTGCACTGAGATCTTCCCATGGGCCATCAAGCGTTTCTAACAATAGCTGGACAACAAGACATTCAATACATACCCTACCAGCCTAAAAATTCCAGAAAATTCCACCCATTCCAGCCCAAATAAGATCATTCTTTCCTCAATTCTGAAAATAGAGTTCCACACGGAATCAAATTATACAATCTGCCCAGTCACACCCAGACAGTGTTCTTTTCTTACACAGAGCAGGGAAAGCATCCCAAACGCTCTTAGTAGATGAAATGTGATGAAGACAACCAATGGGACAATAGGCTAGACGTCTTGTCTTTCATATCATACTGCTGAGTATTGTGCTAGCTGGGCTACTCGGACACAGAGTAGCCATCCATCTACTAATGTCTGGGCCAGAAAAAAAACCTTACATCATTGTGTATGACCAAATAGTATGAGGAACACACCCTCAACACACCCTCGATGAGTCTGTTCACTTAGAGTGTCATCGGCCTATACACGCCACATTCTCTGACAGATTTAGGACGCTGAGAAATGTAGTTAATTTCTCTTTAAAGAAAAGGCATAGCATTACAAGACAGCCACAGCATTTAAGTAATGTTTATAAACTGAGTTTTCTATTAACCTTATCACTCTAGACCGGTCAAGTCATTGTCAGGCATTTTCACAAATAGATTTTGCATTTGCATACATCCTAAAACAGTCAGACAGACATCTCGTGTGCTCAGAGGCTGGGTCGTGCAGCACAACCCATCACACCGGGAAGTCTTGGAAGTATGGTTTGGCCTTAATAGTGTGCAGTCCAGCGTGAAGCTGATCCATGCTAGCACATCACGGTTACCCATTCCTCCTCTAGATGGATCGCATTTTCAGTCCTGATTCGAAGTGATATGAATAAACCAATTGACCTATTTGTAAATGTAGCCTATTAGGTAGAATATTATAGATTCATAGTATTTGCGAATTTGTTAATATAATATTAATACACTATTAAAATGCAAACCTATTTCAACTGTGAGCCAACCTGAAAATGACCACACAATGGCTGGCATCTGATCGAAACCCTGTGTATTGACATTAAATTATCGATACTAACAATGTCAACATAGCCTACACAATAAACTGCTTTGTTTCCAGATCAGCGCAGTGTTTCAGATCAACAGAATATCTTTATATAGGCTAGAATTTACAAGAGGTGCTTGAACATATGCGAAATATATGTTCTATAAACGCCTACAGTACATTTAGACCTTTCCATAGCGACCTCCGAGTAGGATGCTCACAAGATGTTTCCCGTTAATCTCCGTACTCTGGTAGGCAAGAAATAAAGCTGGAGTCTCTGTTCGACACTTGCGCCATTGATTACCGACAAAATTCAAAACACTGTTGTCAATACCTTATCTAAAGGATCAGCATCATGTGTCATTTCCGAGTCATGCCGAGGCCGTGCAGCAAAGCAAGACGCGAACACGGCTAATTAACCATCTCTATCATTCTTGCCATCGTTTAGGGTTGAAGGAATTAAATTGTCTGTGTGGTCGTTCTTCTGTATAAAAAAAAACGTGCGCGCTGTCTTACCGTTTTGTATCCCTTTGCGTTTTTGCGACAGGCAGACAAATATTCCCGATGTGGCTTTCTGCATAGATCATCATTCGCTGCCCAGCCCTAGTCAATGTTGCTATTGCTTTCTTAGACACAGGGTGGCGCTGCACTGATGCGTCTGATATTCGTGAAAGATGCTTTACGTAAGTTACGCAATAGGGATGCGATCGGGGCTCCCAAAAGTCTGTTCTCTCTTTTTTGACTACATCGTCTTATCGATAAAGTAAATACACTATTTGTTACCATTGCCAGTTCCCTAACGGTTTATCTGAAGGTATTAAACTTGAGATTTAACAAACCATGCCGTCTAATGTCAGCTTGGAAGAGAGGTGGGAACATTAGATAGGGCGAAAGTTACGGACTACGATTGAGGAGGATAAGAAGGTAACAGGTGTGGGTTACAGCTGGCTAAATATAATAGCACGTGTGAATATAGTAGGCCTATGTATGGCCTCTATTTACATATACTACACTTAAAAGGCGTTTAACACATTTAATAGAACTAATATAACAAAATGCTGACAATGTTCCGTGCGGAGTTAAGGGCGGCGCACACAGTTGCGCACTTAATTTGGATACTGCTGAAGCATTTTGGCACCATGGCGCATTATTGGATAAACCGAGTTCAAAGAAGTGGAAGGGAACGAATCATCTGCTGAGAGTTCTAACAACGTCTGTAGCTGCTACTTGCAAATTAGCTTGTTTGAAAACCTTTCCTAAATAGAAGTTGTCTTCTGAACTCTCGAGCTCCTTAAATGCAATTTCGTTTCCCACTCGTTAGATGGCCTCAAGTAACCACTAAATGTTTTTTTATACACGACCAACAGCTAATCCAATTTGACGGTAGAGGGAGCTTTTGTCTCAAGTAGCAGTCCAACCACTGGCTGCTCATCTGAAATCATGTTGGATAGGCAACATTTGGGCTGTTAGTTAAATACGCAAAAGTTTGATTAATGACTTGTATACCAATAGTAGCTTGTATGGGCTACTAATAGCCTACTAACGGAATACAGAATACGCTTCCCATTCGTAAACATTGAGCTCCAGTCTCCCTGAAAAAGAAAATACATCACTAACAGTAATCATGGAAAACATATGTCCACTGTTCCTTCAGAATCATGCGTTGGAATATAAGCTATTAGTCCTCAGACAAATACATTAATAAAAAAACATCTATAATTTACTCAATGGCCACAATATGGTGCAAATACCTCTGAGATTAATTTCAGATCCTATTGGTTTCACGGGGTTTGGGGTCAAAAGGAGTCTTAATGGACAATTAAATCAGATGAACAGAAACACCAAAGGCTTAAATTGCTAAAGAGCTATTGCTATTTTATATTCTCCTGCGTTTACCCTGTTTAATAAATAGAAACATTTGGAAAAGAATCAGATTTGTTTGTGTTATTTTTATAGAAATAACGCCTGATGTTGCATTTTCTAGAACTCTGAAGTTTAAGCTATTCCGTTAAATGCGGTAGGCCTATTCACGAGCATCCTACAAATTGTTTGAGAAATCCCTTGTTAAAGCCTACCACAACGTGTAGGGGTAAATAATGCATAACGAGCTCTCCAAGAGCTTAACTGTGTTTTCACCTCGAGTTGTTTCACATTCTAAAAATGTGGTTATGCGGGATGTTTTCATTTTCACATTGCATTGCGGACCTCAAGGTGTTCGGGGGATAGGGGCGGTATTTCTCCTCCGTTTGCCGCGCTTTGCCTTAGCCTATAATCTATTTCCAAGATAAGGGGGAAGAGTGGCAGCCAATTTCCTCTTCAAGTAACCCTCCAGCGGACTCTCTGAACCCATGTCAATAATTGGTTGCTCTGCCTTCTCGTCTCTCTCTCTCTCTCTCTCTCGCCCCCAATCCCCGATCCCTCTACCCATTGGCTTCCCAGGGTCTATTTTTCATATGCAGCCCATAATGACCGTCTATTGGTTTCATTCTTCTCCCCCACCCCTCCTACCCGCCCGCGCACCGTCCTGCCCCTGTCGTGCGTGTCTGTGTCCATCTATCGCCTGACGTTCAAGTTCGCTGGAACGTCACGTCCGCACTTGAACTTGCAGCTCAGGGGGCTTCTCTGCCACCCTCTACATCTGTTCTGTCTCTCACTTTCTTTCGGAAGGAAAAGCCATGAAGTCCGTTGCGCCGTGTGTATGGTGCGCGCCTCCCTGGTCTAACCTGTGACTATTTTTTGCGTATTTTTTCCCTTTGGATGTCCAGCGCATCGATGAAGACGTTTTCTCCCTCCGGAGCCTCCTTTGTAAAGACTTTGGCATTCCCAATGTGATCCAAGCTGAAGGCTCCAATTCTCACCATGTCTCGCCGCAAGCAGGGCAAACCCCAGCACTTAAGCAAGCGGGAGTTTTCGCGTAAGTTGAGGGCATTTTGCTGTTGTGAATGTTTGTTTATTTCCCCGATGCTGCATGACTCGTGGGGCAACGTAGATGATACTACGAGTACGAGCGTAGTCTTCTCTATGGTCCACCGTTCGAGCCTAGGACACGGGACTCCGTGGGTGCTCCACAGTGGACTGACCAAAACTGAAAAGTGTGAGGCGACATAAAGCGCCTTTACTTAAAATGCTTTCTTTTTGTATGTTCTGAATGAAGTTATATGAAACCATTCCAGTAAGATAATTGAAACCAAATTGTCGCATTTTTTGCTTTGCGAATGAACGGATACTTAACGAATATGATATTGCGGAGCGGACCACTGAGGAGCGTACTAATGTCTCGTAAACATGACTAATACATTCTTCAACATAGTGATCCTGCAGTATAGGCTTAATTTGGTTAAGAGATCACATTAAACTATATTGGTTTAGTTCAACAACTTGTTTTAAATGGAGAGGACGGCAAGCAGTCTGTAGGCTCAGCTGTATGCCAAACCATTTCTTGGGGTTTTATGCGTGGTGGACATTCAATACGACAGATGACTAAAGAAAAAGAGAAACCAACACAAAGCTTACAGTTAACTAATTTCGTTGTAGCTTTTTTATTTATTTATTAAAAAAAAAAACATCTAATCGCATAGGTTGTGTTTGAGAGGATTTTCGTAACTTTAGTGTAGAACTGTCTTTAATCTGGGTTGTGGTGAGCAAATTCTGGGTACGGTCACGACTAACACAGATATGCTTATCAAGAAAGTTTGCCCTTTATTTGTCTTTCCACCTAAAACACTTTGAATGTTTTTGCTCTGCTCGAGACGCACCGCATAGTCTACCTTAAGACCACACGGAGAGCCTATTGCCGAGACCACTTGATTGTAGGCATTGCATTTGTCACCAAAACCCTTAATATTCTCAAAATCCGATGATGCATTCAAATTGGACAATGCTAGTTCCTGACGAATGATTGAAACTCAGTAGGATATGGTTTGGTTCGGTTATCGTTATATAAAACGATCTATATATACGATATATAACGATCTTGCACGCTCACGGTGGCCCACCTCAGGTTGGGTTCGTACAAATGCGATCGATAGGGGGCAGACAATTGTCAAGAGGCTGTATGTGAACTTGAACTTGATACAAGCGTCTTACACACTAAAGACTTATTCTTAATATGTCGCCCAGTTGATATGATACAAACAGAATGGACAAATTGCATGCAGAAATGGAACCTACAGAGTTGCAGCTAGCGCATTGTAAATGGCGCGCACAGGCGTCCCGGGTGCTGCCCATAACCTCAAGCGATTTGGAGGCAAATTCCTCAAGAAACATTTACAGAGGCTTCGGCCACACTAAGCTACGATAAATATCTTTTGAAGTTTAAACTTTCGCAACACATGACCTTCTTTAGCAATAGCCATACGCCAGTTTGCAGTGAAAACTATTGGCGTGCTTACTCGGTTTATTGGCGTGGCAGTTGCATGCAACTGCATGTTTATGTTCTATGGGGGTGGAGCGAAAGGTGAACCTGGCTTTAAACCCATCTGGGCGCTCATCTAGAGCGGCTTACTTACTGAAGATAGGTCCTTGAGAAACGGAAACGGCTCCGCTCTTATTAATACAGTCAAAATGCGTTGGAATGTCGCACGGCCCCCTCCCGTCCGACCTGACACGGAATCAAGGGCAGCGCAGCACCAGCGGCAAGAATTCCCTTTATCTCAATATCCCAGTTTGGAGTGTAAGATGTCGTTCTGATTGCTCTTTCATATGCTGTCTGTCTCGGTGCCTCTGGGACCTACCCCACATACGCCCCTCAATATCTAACCTCAGTAGTTCAGAAGATCCCAGCACTTCAACTAAATGGGTTCCAATCATCTTGAAGTCAAATTAAAATCTATTTTTTGATTCTCTGAGGTGTTAAGTTCATTAAAACGTAAGATTGGCTCCGTGATAAAGAGGGTCAAGCTACTTAACTCTGCTCAGCGACTGAGCAACCCTGGCTCTCTTTCATACACTGGGCAGTCAGTCGTGGCTTTCTGTCTTTTTCTTTCTTCCTTTCTTTTGATTCTTTCTTTCTTTCTCTCTCTTTTACTTTCTTTCTTTTAACCATGTATTACCACTTTGAATTACTTCGAATCTATAGAGAAATATTAATATGCTATTGCTGCCATCCACATAGTCTTGCAAACTGCAAACAAAACTTCAATTTGTATGTGCCATTTTATCCTCTTCCAGCCAAAAACATCAACAACTAAAACCAACATTTTCTGGACCATAAATAATGAAGACTATTTTCACTCCTCTTCGCCTTCATTAATCAGATCTGTAAAATGAATGCCATGGAAAATGGAGTCCCTCTGTGACATCTTAGCACACATGTCCTCATAATAACAGAGACCTGTGTACCTCTTAGTAGTTATCGTCTGAAACAATCATCTGAATGCTTCACTGTTTGTTTAGAGCCAAGGAAGTGACTTTTACATTTCTTTATTTAGCAAGTAAGTATGTAAGTAAGTAAAGTTTATTTTAGACACTGTTGTCCAAAGTGAATTACATATGTCAGGTATATTATAAGGGATTACATTGTCCCCAGTGCAACTTGGGGTTAAGTGCCTTGCTCAAGGGCACAACGGTGGAAGCTGGGAATTGAACCCACAACTTTCAGGCTGCCCAGCTCCTGTCATCAGAATGCAATGTGCCTAGTAACCTGTGGTAGTACCTCTTACAGTGCTGTGTTATTGTGGAGAGTTGACCCGTGTGTTTCTTCTCACCTGTGGTCCAATGCAGCCGAGCCTGTGACAGCCGACCGTCCTGAGGAGCCCCAGGATGATGCCCGCCTGCTCCCGGCGGCCGCCTCCGCGCTGCCCAAGGGCGAGCCGGACCTCCTCACATGTGGGCAGTGCCACACCCGCTTCCCCCTGTCCGACATCCTGCTGTTCATCGAGCACAAGCGCAGGCAGTGCCACGGCCGCCTCTGCCCGGACAAGGACCTCAACAACAGGCCCCGTTCGCCGTTGTCGTCGTCGTCGTCGTTGCCGACCACCCCCTCGTGCCTGGCGCCTCGTGCCATTGTCACCCCCGGGCGTCGCGGACGCCACCCGGTCGAGGTGGCCGTCCAGGTGACGCCACATGACCACAGGGATAACTTATCCATGGCCTCCCCTGGAATATGTCCCAAGCAGGAGCATACAACAGGTACGTGACGCGTCATGGACGACGCTGTGGTCGGGGGGGGGGGGGGGTGAGGGGGGGGTAGATGGACGTGATTGAGTGTCACCTTGCCACCAGTCCCAGGGTGTTGTTCCTTCATGTGAAGGCATGGATCTGAGGAAGCAAAATTCCTAATCAGTTCACTTCACACACTGAATACATTTGTATTGAAAAATATATGGATTTGATACAGTGTCAGTATGCTCTTCTCCATGCTCATGGATGTAAAGGCAGAAGAAACATAGTCCTTGCAGATGTCTGAAATGGTTAAGCAGCCATCAGCAAAACGGGGTATTCAGACAGTTGAAGTTGTTGTTATTGGACAGTGACAGTAGGGTCTGCGTCCACGATCGTATAGATTCCTGGCAACAGGAGTGGTCATGAGTTGCAAAACCGTTCTCACCTCCCCCTCGTCATCTCTCCCTCTTCAACTTCTTTCAAGAGCAAAAGAAAACAAATTGAGAGACAGAGAGAGAGGAAAGAGAGAGAGAG
>NC_055965.1:11266202-11267816 GCF_018492685.1 Alosa sapidissima
TGTTTGTGTATGTACTGCATATGTGCAAAACAATGGTGGAAAGAAATAAGAAGTGGAAAAAAATGAAAAGATACATGACCTTTTCTTCTAAAAATAAACAAAAAAAGGTGCTCCCGTGTTCTCACTGGCCTTCGCATTTTGTCTGAGCAGGTCAAGGGGTCCCTCTCTCCTCTCTCCTCTCTCCCTGCTCTGTCGTTCTTCTCCTCCTCTCCCCAACAGAGACAGGGCTGTCACTCACTCTGACTCAGTCCTACCTGGCGCAGTCCATCACTCCGGTTATATTTAGGGATTTTTCTTTCCCCCTCGAGTGGAGAACAAAGAGCACACAGCTCAGAGTAGATAAGTCTCCTGTTTGGGCTTCTCCAAATGACACACACTACACACACACACACACACACACACACACACACACACACACACACACACACACACACACACTCTCTCTCACACACACACACACACACACACTACACACACACACACACACACACACACACACACACACACACTAAACACAAACGCGCGTGCAGCTCAAAGTAGACAAGGCTCCTGTTTGGACTTGTCCACCACCCTCGTCCATGTATTCAGTAACTCACGTTGTTGCTGAGACGCTGTGATGGACTCCCTTCCTTAGAAACCATACACTCTTTGTGTGGGTCAGGAGACTACAGAGCAGCCTCACCCTGATTTGAGAGGTTGTCTGTGTGTTTATGGGAATACGTGTTGGACAGTGTGTATACGTGCATTACACACACACACACACACACACACACACACACACACACACACAGACACACACACACACACACCACACACACACACACCAGATAAAGGCGAGGATGGGCAGATCATTACTTCTCGTTCACTCGTTTATCACCTGCTCTGCTCTGTAAAGTCTCCCCAATCCTTGTTTATCAGCACGCTCTTGATATGACACACACACACAAAACACACATGCACACACACACACATACATACACATACACACACAAATACATACATACACACACACACACACACACACACACACACACACACACACACACACATACGCATGTACGCACATGAGCACACACAAATACATGCTACACATACACACACAACACATATACGCATGTACGCACATAAGCACACACAAATACATGCTACACACACACACACACACACACACACACACACACACACACACACACACACCTGATACCACCAAAATGACATGCATAATTGCATACACTTTAGAGCAATATGCATACCATTCACAACAACATATATGTTCTTAAACACACATGCTGATGGTGTGTGTGTGTGTGTGTGTGTGTGTGTGTGTGTGTGTGTGTGTGTGTGTGTGTGTGTGTGTGTGTGTGTGTGTGTGTATGTGTATGTGTGTGTATGTGTGTTGTGTGTGTATGGGTGGTTGTGGGTGTGTGGTCGTCTACACAGCTGGTCTGCCTTATCTGTGTTCAGTACGGACAGAGATAAAGAGCTATGGGGCCCCTCAGTGTCTGCTGTGGCCTGGCCTCTCTCTCTCTCCGTATCCCCCTCTCTCTCTCTCTCTCTCTCTCCTCTCTCTCTCTCTCTCTCTCTCTCTCTCTCTCTCTCTCTCTCTCTCTCTCT
>NC_055965.1:11275516-11278016 GCF_018492685.1 Alosa sapidissima
ATAGCCGTCTGTTATCTCTGAGTGGCGGAGTTCCTGTTACTAACCTCCCAGTCACCAGCACTGAAGCGTGACGGCGACACTGTGGCCGGTCGGGCGGCAGTGGTCACTTCGGAATGCAATTATAGGACAGTCAGAAGGGTGGAGGGGTGGACGAGGGTGGTGGGGAGGTGGAGAGCAGGGCTGGGGCTGGGGCTGGGCCCCTATCTCTGGTGTCCAGACGGGGGGAGACCGCTACAGACGCATCCCCAGACACCACTTCCTCTATGAGTTCATAAAAACAAGTCTGCTGAGGATGGCTCGCGGGCCCAAGGTATTAATAGGGACTACCTTCCGTTGACTCTGCGTGCATGTGTGTGTGTGTGTGTGTGTGTGTGTGTGTGTGTGTGTGTGTGTGTGTGTATGTGTATGTATGTGTATGTGTGTGCTTGTTTTGGGTCATGAGAGTGGTGTTTTTGTTGTTGTTGTTTTGGCTGTGAAGCACAAGAAGTGAACTTGTGGTTGTGTTGAGTGTGAGCAGCAGATGAATTTGAGGAAGCAAGCGTCAGGCTACTGCATCTCTCTGGATGCGCTACTCTGCCTTTAACACAGATGGATGCTGAATCTGTCTTGAAAATCCAGTCCCATTAATCCTCTCTAAACACACACGAACACACACACAGTTCAGTTATTCCGCTCCTAACACAAGCACACGCATGCCACACGTTTAAATTTAAACTTGAGTCTATCTTGAGACTATCTCTTTCATGAATCGCTAGGCTCCAGCACCTTATCTCCATGAGATTGACCCAGTTCTCCATGTCACATTTTCAACATGACTCTCCAACGAATCAGTAGAACGTTTTTGACCTCTGTGCTCAGTATCATAGGTGTTGCTAGTCAATTTCAACTCCACGCATCTCTTATCGTATAACTCGCATGTGCTGTATGAATGAAGCATGTATTGGGAATTGGAAACAAATGGCTTGCCTTGCCTGGCCTGGCCATGCCATACGCGCCCACATATAGCAATCTGTAGCGGTCAGAGCGCTCTGTGCTGAAGCGCACATTCCTCGCGCTGGCACAAACGGAGATGTGAAAGAGTCTGGACATGCCGCTGCTTGTCCACCACCTCTCTCACCTCCATTCCATACAGAACCCTCCCTCCTCCGACTTCTGCCTCAAGGACCCACCATTTTCCATTTTTTCTCCCCCCTCTCTTCTTCTCTTTCTGTCTTTTTTTTTCTTTCTGTCGTACTTTCGTTCCCCCTCTCTTTTTTTTTTTTTTTCTTCATGCGCAGTCACCTCTGACCCCAGCTGGCCAGGGATGTGCACGGTCTTGCTTGCCAGTGCCTCTCAGGAATGTCTGAATTTGTGGCCCCGGCTCGAAGGGCAGCCGCGAGGAGAGAGAGAGCGAGTGAGAGTAATGAGAGAGAGAGAGAGAGAGAGAGAGAGAGGATGGGTACGGTGTCTCCTGCAGCTGCCGGAGAATAAATCCAGCTGTCACCAGAGGGGACACTGCACCCTTTCACCACTGACTCCTTTATTTAAGATGGCACCAAGGGAGGGAGAGAGAGAGAGAGAGAAAGTGTTTGAGAGAGTGTGACAGTGAGATACTAAGAGAAAACAAGGGATAGAGTGAAATACAGGGGAGAGGGAGAAGGTGGCAGGATAGAGCGTTAGAGCATAAGAGCGATAAAGAGGAAGTTAAGAAAAGGATGAGGTAAGAAAGGGCGCAGTAGAAAAGGAGAGGCCTGTAGACAGAAGAGAAGGGAAGTTTATTGAGCGCCACTAACGGACTCTTCCCCAGTGAGTAAATAAGCAAGCGGTTGCCGTTGCCCTGCTCCCATGTTGCCATGCCTGCAGGTCCACCCATGATCCACTCACATTCGGAAGATGACCGGAGGGGTGTGTGCGAATCTGACACATGGGTATTTAAACTTGACAGAATGCTCCATACATCACCTGGACTCTCCCCTCAGGCCAAGTCCCCCCCCCCCCCCCCCCACACACACACACACACACACACACACACACATACGCTCCCCACACTCACATGTACACAAACACGCACTCAACCCCCCCCCCCCCCCCCTTTATATAAGCTCCTGCTCTATAGGATCCAGGGCAACTCTTTGGCACAGGTTACGCAGGTAACATTCCAGCACGTGTGTGAGCGTCTGGGCTAGGCCTTGTTACCCTCCACACACACAGACACACACACACACACACACACACACACACTCTGATTTATCACTTGCAGCTGGAAGCTCCATGGTGAGACCCAACGGGTTACAGCCTTTAATTAATCCACACCAACCATCCACCACCAGCTTCACCCCCCCTCTGATGCTTATGAGATCGGCTTTGAGCTTTGAGTTATGAGGTTTTTCACCACCATAGATCCAATATGGGAGGGGGAAAGAAATTACATCTGCATAAAATCCACAATTCCATTACCGACAGGAATGATGTCCGCGTAATCTATGCTGTAAATTTGACGAGTGTGCCTGTAACAGATGAT
>NC_055965.1:11285516-11295483 GCF_018492685.1 Alosa sapidissima
CCACAAAACTACGTTTTGTGTGTGTGTGTTTGTGTGTGTGTGTATTTTTCTTCGTAAAGTGGAGTGGTAGAGGAGTAGAGAAGAGTGGTCCGTAATTTTTTTATGATGATGGAAAAACTCAGCGGCAGGTCATACCCCACACAGGTGGCAGCAATTAACTGTAATTTCTGCAGATTGTAATGATCCATAATTTAGCAACCCCTTGAAATCTCTCATGTCGTAAAAGAGAGAGAGAGAGAGGGAGAGAGAAAGAGAGAGGAGAAAGGGAGAGAGAGAGGGAGAATGAGGCTTTGATTGGGAGCACATTTTTTTAGCCTTGGCCTTTTTCACATCAGATTGTCTTGTGAGGCAAGCTGGGAGGTGGACTGTGTGTGTGTGTGTGTGTGTGTGTGTGTGTGTGTGTGTGTGTGTGTGTGTGTGTGTGTGTGTGTGTGTGTGTGTACATGTGCATGCGTTTGGGGTGTGTGTGTGTGTGAGATTGTGTGAGTGTGTGTGTGCGTGTATGTGTGTTTTGGGGTTGTGTGTGGAAGCAGTCATCATACTTGGGTTCTGCTCATGTTAGCTTCACAGTCCTTGCTTACAGTGAGTGATCGTCACCATCATATTGGCAATATCAGCTGTGATAAGAAAATGAATGGAGCTCTCCACAGGGCACTGGAGTAATTAATAATAGCATAAGTGAACACTGTTAAATCGTGTATTTTTCTAATTTATTTAATTTTTGTTTAATTTTATCTTTTGGTGCTTTTTGAAAATACCATTCACTCTCTTTGACTCGGGTTGTTTTTATTAATTGAGCTTAACATTTTCATGGCAATTGATTTATGGACTTTAAATTACAGGGATTGTGAAGCGACTGCATTAAATATAGAGGCAACCTTTAAAAGTGCTTATTAAGGATATGAAATGCAATTTAAAAGAAGGTAGGAAAGATTAAATATGCTGAGACTAAAAACTGACCTCGCTCTCTTTCTCTCCCACTGTGCTCTGTTTCCCCCTCTTTTCTCTCTCTCTCTCTCTGACATCTTGTCTCTCTCTCTCTGCTTTTCTCTCTCTCTCTCTCTCTCTCTCTCTCTCTCTCTCTCCTCCACTCCTCCACCTGCAGAAAAAGACGAGCCCAGCATCTACACTTGCACAACCTGTAAGCAGCCCTTCGGCAGTGCCTGGTTCCTGCTCCAGCACGCCCAGAACACGCACGGCTTCCGCATCTACCTGGAGAGCGAGCCGGGCAGCCCGCTGACCCCGCGCGTGGCCTCCGCCCCCGGGATGGGTGGCGAGTGCGGCTCCCAGGCGCCCCCTCTCCACACGGCCCACCTGGCCGACGGCAGCCCCTACGGCGCCATGCGGCTCCCCGGGTCCAGCTCGTCGGGGAGGGACCCGGTTGTGGTGGTGGCGTCCGGCCCCCGTGAGGGCCGCTACCCCCGGACGCCCCCACTCTTCAGCCCGCCGCCGCGGCACCACCTGAGCCCGGATGACCTGGCCCTGGCTCCCCAGCACCCGAGCGCCTACGACCGGGTCATGCGCCTCAATTCGGTGCCCCTGGACTCGCCGGTCATGGACTTCTCGCGGAGGCTCCGGGAGCTGGCGGGCCAGTCGGCGCTGGCCGGCTCCTCGCCCCCCATGTCCCCCGGGCGGCCCAGCCCCATGCAGCGGCTCCTGCAGCCCTTCCAGCCCTCGGCCGCTCCGGGCGCCGCCTCGTCCGCCAACACCACGCCGTCTCCGTCCGGCGCCCGCCTCTCGGCCCAGCAGCAGCAGGCCCAGCAGGCGCCGGGCACCCCGACACGCTCCAAGTCCTGCGAGTTCTGCGGCAAGAGCTTCAAGTTCCAGAGCAACCTCATCGTGCACCGACGGAGTCACACGGGCGAGAAGCCCTACAAGTGCCACCTGTGCAACCACGCCTGCACGCAGGCCAGCAAGCTCAAGCGCCACATGAAGACTCACCGGCACAACTCCTCGTCCTCGCTGACGTCCAGGTCCGACGACGGGCTCTCGGCGTCCAGCTCACCCGAGCCGGGCACCAGCGATGTGCCGGGCAGTGCCACTAGCGCCCTCAAGTCGGTGGTGGCCAAGTTCAAGAGCGAGAATAACGGGGTGATCCCTGAGAATGGAGAAGAGGAGGAGGAAGAGGAGGAGGAGGAAGAGGAAGAAGAAGAGGAGGAGGAGGAGGAGGAGGAAGGGGAAGAGGAAGAGGAGGAAATAGAGGGAGAGGAGGAAGAGGAGGAAGAAGAGGTGGAGAACGGGCCCGAGGATAAGAAGGACTTTGCCCGCTTCAGTCTGAGCCTCGAGGGCGCCCGACACCATGAGAACAACCGCAGCCGTTACCATGGAGACCTGAATTCGCACAAACGGCGAGCACTCAACTCCTCCAGCCAGGTGACCACGCCTGACCTTGGCGACGAGGGCGACTCTGCGTCAGAGCTGGACCGCGCTGAAGACAGCCACTGCGGGGTCATGGTGAATGGCACCGACCTCTCCAGGAAGCTCCTGGTCTCCAGCCCCAACTCCCTCAGCCCCCTGTCCAAGCGCATCAAGGTGGAGAAGGTAGAGAAGGACCTGGACTCCCCGACTCCCCCGACGGCCGGCTCCGTGCCGCCCATGTCAGAGAACGTCTACTCCCAGTGGCTGGCCGGCTACGCCGCCTCGCGGCAGCTCAAGGAGCCCAGCTCCATGTTCCTCGCCATGGGGGACTCGCGACAATCGCCCTTCGGCACGTCCTCCGAACACTCCTCCTCGGAGAAC
Organism: Alosa sapidissima; assembly: GCF_018492685.1. Taxonomy (NCBI): domain Eukaryota; kingdom Metazoa; phylum Chordata; class Actinopteri; order Clupeiformes; family Clupeidae; genus Alosa; species Alosa sapidissima. Next base: position 11,288,256 of record NC_055965.1, read on the forward strand.
GGCAGCCTGCGCTACTCCACGCCGCCTGGCGATCTGGACGGGATCGGCGGCGTTGGCGGCGGCGGCGCATCGGGCCAGCGCAGCGGTGCCGGGAGTGGCGCCAGCACCCCTCACCTGACCGTCCCGCCCGTGCGGCCCAGCTCCAAGGACAGCAGCGGCGGCGGCAGTGGCGGGAGCAGCAGCGGAAGTCGCCGGAGCGACACCTGCGAGTACTGCGGCAAGGTGTTCAAGAACTGCAGCAACCTGACGGTGCACCGGCGCAGCCACACCGGCGAGCGGCCGTACAAGTGCGAGCTGTGCAGCTACGCCTGCGCCCAGAGCAGCAAGCTCACGCGCCACATGAAGACGCACGGACAGATGGGCAAGGACGTGTACAAGTGCGAGATCTGCCACATGCCCTTCAGCGTCTACAGCACCCTGGAGAAGCACATGAAGAAGTGGCACGGAGAGCGGCCACTCAGCGAAGACATTAAGTCCGAGTAACGGGCGGTGGGTGGACGAGAGGGGAGGTTTTCAGAGGTGAGGAGAAAGGATGGATGGATACGACAGGATTAAAAAGGTTCTTACCCATCCACCCTCCCACGCACCACCGCCATTTTCTCAGCCCTCTGTTGAGTTCTGGTTCTTAAAGGACGTGAACGAAGCTTAGCATGTGCATAGCGTCCACACACTCGGAAAGGGTGGACACAGAACAGTGGATTTTTGGGGCAGTCCCATCGAACTAGCAAAACCCTGGAGCCTCGCTAAATGTGCAATAATTTACATTGTTGTTTTTCTACCTTTTTATACAAAAAAAAAGAAACATACGAAAATACTGAACGGCATGCTTAGTGTGTTAGTGCTGATCGGTTAGCTGTAATTGTTGTCGGTGACGTTTTGTACTTTGTGATGAGAGAAAATCCATGCTGCAGACACACTGTTCTACATATCATGTACAGATTCACATCAGTGACAGGATCACAATCACAGTCTACACTCACAACGAGGACATGACATGCAAACAGATCTTTTAAAAAGAGTACAATATTTTGATCATGAAAAATTACAACAACAAAAAAAATTAATTGGATTGCCCACAAAATTATGATCATGAAATAAGTTACCTTAGATAGTAAACATATCTATTGGAATTTATTGTATGGTTTCTTTTTGTAAAAAAAAGAGAAAAAGACAAAAAGATAAATGAGTGCCTTGGATATCTTTACACATATGTTTATCCAGCCATATGCTACAAGCTTGGAGTCTTAACCAGAAGATGATTATGGTTATACTCAATATAAGGGTCTTGCATCAAGCTCCTGAAGGACATTGGCCAATCATATGACACAAAGTGCAGCCATGTATTTCGAGAAAAAAAAATGTTTTTCACTGATTATTATGTGCATCAGTATGCCTTTGTTTGCTACCATGGCAATAAGTGCTTTTCAGTTTCCTGAGATTTTGTTTTGGTACCAAGTGATACAAGGTACAGCAATTATCTGTTTATTTTATAAATCCACTATGTTAAGTTCCTAATATTTTTTGGGGTGTATTTTACTTATGAACATTAAACCGGCTTAGTTTGGTGAGTAGCACGCAACTATGTGGCCGTTGTTTTTTAGCCTTGAACTCTTAGGCTGACCCTTGACCCAGAGGTCAATTTAGTTCTGACAGGCCTAACGGATGAGGAGAAAAGACTTCTGGGACATGTCGAGTAAAAGGGGGAAGGGAGAGAGTTCTGAAAGTAAACTTTCAAAAGAAAGAAAAGAAAATCCCTCAGTCCACCACCACAGAGTCCTTCTCTAACTCTGACTTGTCAGACAACTGTTAGTTATCTCATTATTTTAGCGACCCCCCCCCCCCCCCCACCCCTCCCATTTTTTAGTGTTTAGAGGAAAGTTAAACTACTAGTATGTTACTCCGAAAATCTAACTCGAAAAAGGATACCCCTGCTCTTTAGAAAAAAAGCACTTAGCTAAATGATTTCTTGTTGTCGTTTGTATCCCAGCCACAGGCTGTGGCGCCATGCTGTTAGCAGCACATTGGCCATCTTGTTTGACATTGAGAAAAGCACTTGTCACTCTGCCTTGCGTTCTGTATCTGTCTCTTTAATCGGAGGTACAGATGGTCGAGTATAAACTGCGATGGCTTTTTATTTTGTTTTTGTTTTGTTTTCAAATGTACAGGACAAATGCGTGCACTGTTCAGTTGTTCCTGGTTTACAGATAAGACGTGTTTCGAGGGAGAAAATAAAAAGCCTTTTGTTATGCTCACAGTTTATCGTGGCTATCATGTTTTTTTCACACAAACATTTTTTTTTGTTTTGGAAAAAAGAAAGATCAAATAAGAACAACAAGGTGAAATTGTGCTCTTAAGTCATGTTTTGTTCACAGAATGCTGTAGTTTGGATTCTGGGTTTTCAGTGCAGGGATCAAGCATGGACCTCTCTGCTTTCACTTGAGAATGACACAGACTTGCTGCTCCAAGAGCAAGGATTTTTTTATATATATTACATGCTTTTATATATATATATAAAAAGACTTTGTTTTCAACTTGTGTTTTTTTTCCTGTGTATTTCACAGAAATTTAATTTAAAATGTTTTTTTTTGTGTGTGTGTGGGTGTTTCTCTTCATGTATCGGTGGTATTGAGGACTTGATCACTATGTATAGTTCAAATGTGGAACTGGTCTCTCAGTTTTGTTATTTTGCCTTTGCTACACGAAAACTTCAGGTTGCACCATGGAGAGATTTAAGATGACAAGAATATTGAGGACTCGAAGTGGAACACACAAATGTTCTCGAATCTGAAACAATTTCTGTCTGCCTCTTTACTTTTTTGGGGGTGGTGGTTGGGGGTGGGGGGAAAGGATGGGGTTGGGATTCGGGGTGGGAATGAACTAAAGTTTCACATAGTGTAGGCATGACAGTATTTCTATAGAGGCTTGTATTTTAACTGTTGCTTGTTCCCTTCAAAAGAATCTTCAAATTTTTGTTTTGTTTTGTTTCCATTAGATTTAAAGCCCAACATGCTGCCATCATATTTTTTTTCTCCTTAATTTGGCAGGATAATATAGTGTGAATAATGATTTTTTTTTTAAATACATTTGAAATATATATGTTTATAAAATAGATATGTGGCATTTTAGTGGATAAAATAAGACTATGTGATGGTCTTTTTAAAACAATCCTTCTGAAATAAAGCCGCTGTACTGAATCAGAGGTAGATGTACATATGTTTTGGTTGATCTCCTCTCCTGCCTTTCTGTATGCAGTAATGCACGTGGTTGTTGGGTTTCAGTAGTGTGTTATTATTATTATTATTATTATTATTATTATTATTATTATTGTTGTTGTTATTATTTTCGATGTACCTTTAAATCTGCCATCAGACAGACATTCCAGCCATCTCGAAAGGAACAGAAGTCATATGCAATTAATCAGAAGTTGTCAAATAAAATTGAGACGCAATTTTAAAAACGAAAACTATTGTTTTGTTGTGGTGGTTTTTTTTGTGGTGTTGTCAGGGGGTTGGATTCATAAGCATACGAAACATGAAACTACAAAGGATGAACCTTGCTTAAGTTGGTTCTGTTTTGTTTTCTTTTTGTAATGGATAACATTCAAACAGCTCTTTTATTTCAGTTTTTTTCCCCTCACCATTTTGGTTTCCTTTAAAGGCATTCACTACCTGAGCTCCAACATGAAGATGACATTCTTATTTACTGATTCTTCAATGTTCTAAGAAAAGCAAAACATAAGCTCTGTAGCAATGTTTGTTTTTTGCAGTGCACCAATCACATTGATGATTTCAGTCACCTGGTGCTTGTCTTCTTTTTAATAAACAAATGCTATTATTGAGCAATGATGTAACATCTCCTTGTTGAGTTGTTGACATTGTGTTGAGCTGCGTTGGGTTGGGGGTATCTTATTTTTTTCCGGAAAGGTTCTGCTTTCTCCTCTCTCCTCCCACAGCACAGTTTCAGTCCTGAAACATAAAACAAAATAAAAATATAAACATCATTTTGTTTGTAATTTTTCCCCATAGACCTACAGTGCACGCCCTAACTTTTTGTTCTGCTTGACAATCTATGAAAGGGAAGCTGATTGCATTTAGACCTAATTACTGTAACCTGAGCAAACTGGCAACATTAAGTACACTCTTGTGCGTGCCTTTCCCCATCCTTCAGTGATCAATTAAAATAGGACAATTGCATCACTTTTACAGATGGACCATCTTTAAACGACCGAAGAGTCTCCACAACAGCATTACTTTGTACTGACAGTTTCTCAGGAAACCACACTGGATATCGTCTACACTCAGATATCACCTATTTAGAGGCTGTACTGTAGCTGCGTTTCGTCCGGCATCGTCCATGTTTAAAACCACAGAGTATCCACAGAAAGCTCTGTCATGATAAGGCCTTAGAGTTTGCCACTTTGCGAAAGTTCGGCCGGGGGACGAGGACAGATGTGTGACTAGATGTACTCCATGGTGGAGGATCAGGAGTACTCCGGGTGAAATGAGGGGGTTGGGTGGAGGTCCAGGTGTGTTTACCCAGTGCTATGAGCAGGAAGGGGTGTATGGGGGGGGGGAAAGTGGGTGGAAGTTCATCTACTTTGTCTCCAGCCTCTTCTGTTCAGTTTCCTGACTGTGGCTTATTTCACTCTCTCTCTCTCTCTCTCTCTCTCTCTCTCTCTCTCTCTCAATCACAAGACACATAAACAACTGACCCCCTAACATCCACAAACTGCCCAACTCTTATCCTGCTCAATTTCTCTTTCTTTCCCCACCTTTCTCTCTCTCTCTCTCTCTCTCTCTCACCTAGCGTGCCTGTTCCTTTCTCAGGGTGCGGAGGAGTGGAGTAGAGCATAGAGGCCGGGGTGTTTGCAGAGCAGGAGGAGAGAGATTAAAGTCCGCTCGTTATTGAGAAAGGATCCCCACCTTCCTTTTTGAGAGTGTCGACAGATGAGATGAAAGCCTGTGAGGCTCGAGGGGAGGGGGGCAGAGGTGGAGTGGGGAGTGGGTAGGAGAGGGGGTAGGGGAGTGGGTGGAGTGGTCAGGGGATTGAGAGCAGAAGGGAGATCTGTCTCCTCACTTCTCACCCAAGTTCAATGTCAGCAGGGGTTACGGCGCTGGGTCGTGCAGCAGATCCAGTCCAGCCGCCAAGCTGGTCATGCATAGCCAGAGCTAGGGCTTTTCCCATAGCTGTTCCACACACACACACACACACACACACACACACACACACGCACACACACACACACACACACGCGCACACACACACACACACACACACTCCTCCTCTGGTCTCTCCACACACTAATAAAAGGATCTGTCAGACCACTTCACAAAAGGATTCCGTCGTCACATATGCGACGGCACGACAAAACATGTTAGCGAGACCTGCCTGAAACGAGGCATTTTATCTTCTGGTACTTTGTGTTCCTGCGGCTGCCTCATGTGCAGTGGTAGCTTAGATCTATGTGTTGGGTTCTTCTGCCCTTTTTACTTTGAGATGATGTGCCTCCACAACTGAAGAGTAGCTACACTTCAATGGCCCTTGAACCGGTCTGGCCACAATACACACATGTAGATAGAGACAGACACAGGATTCTCTTGTCAATGAACTCTTTCAACAACCCTTTCAACAATAAAAACAAAAACAATGCTTGACCATTCTATTTGGTTCCCAATCTACTTCCTCTGCATTAAGATAACATATGGAATGTTAAAACGGAGGCCTTGTGGGGCCAACTATGATAATGGAACTCTCTTGAAAGGTCCATACAGTAGGTAAGGCAAAAACGCCAAACATCCCCTCCCTCCTCCTCCTCCTTATCTACTTCCATCATCTCCACCTTTTTCTCTCTTTCTTTCTCTCGCCTTGTTGTCTCTGTTTATAGTTTGGGGAGGCCTCAGTATGTGGTGGTGGTGGTGGTGGAGAGGGGGTGGAGGAGAGGAGATTCCTAAGTAGTCTTTCTATGGAGGCTAATCCGCACTGAGTCTTCACTGTCTGGGATGGAACGACTCCTGCTCTCTGCCTCTCCTCCACGACCCCACTCACTGAGAAAATGAGGAGAGAGAGAGAGAGAGAGGGAGAGGGTGAGTGACAGAGAGGAATGGAGGGAAAAAAAAACAGATAGTAGTAGTAGACACAGAGAGTGAGAGAGAGGGAAAAGAGGGATGGGGAGAGACAGAGTAAGAGGGAGGATGAGAGAGAGAGGGCAACAGGGGTAAGGAGAGAGAAAGGCAGAGAGAGAGAAAGACAGAGAGAGAGAGAGAGAGAGAGAGGAGAGGGAGAGAGAGAGAGAGAGAGAGAGAGAGAGAGGGAGAGGCCTAAGAGCAGCTGCGGTGAAGAAAGAAAAGAAGAGGAGAAGAGGAGGGGGGTGGGGCTTCTCAAAGGCCCACTAGAGGTCTAATCTGCAGGGACAGCTGACAGGTTGAGACCCTCAGACAGGCAAGGGTTCCTGGGATAGAGGGAGGGAGGAGAGAGAGAAGAGAGAGAGAGAGAGAGGGGGAAGCTGGAGAAGGGGAGGGAGGAGTGGGAGGGAGAAGGGGTGAGAGGAGACAGATCTCTGTCCAGGCAGGACTGTGAGGGGAGCAGAGGAGAGGGAGAGAGAGAGAGAGGCAGAGAGAGGGAGAAGAGGAGAGAGAGAGAGAGAGAGGCAGAGAGAGAGAAGAGGAGAGAAAGAAGAGAGGTTCTTTTTGCCCCTCCTGTGGAGCTTCAGTACAACTGGAGGTGTTTCCTGTTCCTAGTAATCAGCTGTGTGGATCATTGTAGATACGGGTGGACACAAGCAGAAAAGAAGTTACAGAAGCACTAACACACTCTCTCCCCTCTCTCTCACACACACACACACACACACACACACACACACACACACACACACACACACACACACACACACACACACACACACACAGCCCAATTTACCTATGTATGTGCACACACATATGTTATATCGTGTTGTCATGGGCCTACTATCCTTGCATGTTCATACTACCAACACACACTTGCTTGCAGACCCCCCCCCCCAACTCTCTCACTCACACACACACACACACACACACACACACACACACACACACACACACACACACACACACGTCTGCACACGTGTGCTCACAAAGTGTCTTCGGGGACGTGACCTCTCTTGCAAAGCCTCCCTCTCCCTGGCCTCTCTCTCTCTCTCCTTGTGTGAAGGCTGGAGGGGTCAAGGGTCAGCCTTTGGGCGGGAGAGACGTGG
>NC_055965.1:11295983-11298483 GCF_018492685.1 Alosa sapidissima
CTTCCATCTAACCATGCAAGTATGTGTTGTTGTAAAAGTCTACTGTTGTAAAATCTTTAACCCATCCATCTATCCACTCTGGTCATATGTTCATCCATTCATCCATTCATCCACCTCCATATTCACTCACTCATCCTTCCATCTCTCCTCCTTATCCTGTCCAGACTGAACGTTTCTATTGAAGTTTGAGGCTCGCTGAAGCAGCGTCAGAATGTGAGGGAATGGCAGAGAGCCAAGGGCCAATTTAGAATAAGTGTGTGTGTGTGTGTGTGTGTGTGTGTGTGTGTGAAGTGGTGGGGGTGTCGGCTGGGTGGGGTGGGGGGTTGGGAGGAGGTGACAGAGGTAGTGGTGGTGTGGGGGGGTCGTATTCATCATTCATTATTCATTTCCACACTGCATAATCCCCAGCATGAAGGTCTCCGCGATGGTCTGGGCTGAGGCTGGCCTGGGAGGGGCATGGAGGGAGGAAGTGTTGGGGAGGGGGGCTTGGGTGGGGTTGGGTCTGGGGGGGCGAGTGGGTATTTGGGTAGCGATTGGAGAAGGTGGGGAGGCTTGGCGGGGCGGATGGGGTTGGTTGGAGGACTGGCGGGCCAGTTTAGGGGCACAGGAAGGGGGCTGGTGGAGGAGAGGTGGGGGTGGGGTCTGAGGGCCATCGCCGGTGGGGGTTGTTTAAGGATTAGATGCAAATATGTCTTTGATAGCTTTCACAGTCTGAGGCTCCCTTTCACCGCCATGGATATTCATATTACGGCCTAATCTCTGTAAACAGTGGCGCTCGGGGGGAGAGGGGGAGCACAGGGAGACAGTTTCGTTTTTTTAAAGGGGGGGGGGGCATCTGAGGGGTGTCTTGCTCACTGGACCAGCAGCCAGGGAGGGGGGAACACAGGAGATGGAAGGGGGGGGGGGCACAGGAGGTGGGATGGGGTGAATGAGAGACCCCCCCCCCCCCTCTCGGACTGGGATCAGGGGCAAAGCCTGGCTGGAGGGGGGGGGGGGGGGGGGTTGGTGGGGGGCACAGCCCCCTGTGTGTGTCTGGCCAGACACACTGAAGAGCATCCACAGTGGGTGAACGGTAAGGACCTCGAACACACACACACACACACACATATGCATATGACCAACACATGGACACTCAAAACACTCACAAAGTCACACAAAATATCAAGAGGCACACATACGAACATGAAATAAGTGTGTGAAAATAAAAAAGAAAGTGTATGCGCACATGCTCTTCCATCACCTAAGAATTCAAGCTCTCATATGTATACATATGCATAATACAAACATACATACCCACACACACACACACACACACACACACACACACAAACAGAAACACATACATATATACATACACATACACACACGCATACGCATACACATACACACACGCATACGCATACGCATACGCATACACATACGCATACACATACACATACACATACACATACACATACACATACGCATACGCATACACATACACATACGCATACACATACACATACACATACGCATACACATACACATACACATACACATACACATACGCATACACATACACATACTGTATCCATGCACATAATAGGAGTGTTGGGTAGATGACACCTAAGCCCAGTGGGCCTGCTCCCCTCTTCCCTCTGCTCCCCTGCCATCATTTATACACAAACACTCAGACATACAGCATCTCACACCACTCCATCTCTCTCGCGATGTGTGTCTGTGTGTGCTTGTGTGTGTGGTGTGTGTGTGTGTGTGTGTGTGTGTGTGTGTGTGTGTGTGTGTGTCGGGAAGGGGGCGCTTGTGTGTGTGTGTGTGTGTGTGTGTGTGTGTGTGTGTGTGTGTGTGTGTGATTTATATGTCTCCGTCATTATGCTGTCTTGTCTGCTCTGTCTCATCGGCCCATCCTGGTGGCAGCTGCTAGGTTGGTGTCTGTGCCAGTGAACCACCTTCTATAATCACGTAACACACTCACACACACACACACACACACACACACGACAAAACAAACAGCATATAACACACAACACAGTCACCAGAGCGTTACGAGGAGCAGATCAGCAGTAACACACACACACACACACGCCACTGTCCCACTCTCCTCCATCAGCCAAGCGCGCCCTCGCCCTCTCCCACTCCCAGTCCCACTTTCCCTCTCTCAGGAAGTGGAGTTGGTGGGGGTCACCCTCACCCCCTCTACCCTCCCCAAATCCTCCACCCTTCCCCCTTCCCTCCAAATCCCCCACCCTCACCCACCCCCACCCCCCCCAGACTATGTCCGTCTCCCCCAGCCAGCTGGACCGCTGGTCTACTCTCCCTGTCTGAGACCCTCACCCCTTAGCCCTTACCCTTTCACCAACCCCACCCACAGCCTCTCACCCCTTCTCCTTGCCTGTCTGCAGTGGGAGCCCCAGGGTCAGCCAGTTCATAGACTGCTCATTGGTCTCTCTCTCTCTCTCTCTCCTCTCTCTCCTCTCTCTCTAGGTCTCTCTATCTCTCTAGC
>NC_055965.1:11303483-11325260 GCF_018492685.1 Alosa sapidissima
CAATGAATGAAACTTTGTTGAAGGCTGAGGTCATATTGATTCATCCACAGGAAAGGAGAGTAGAGGCTATACCTGCTAACACACACACACACACACACACACACACACACACATTTTAGTTCACGAACATACAGGGACATACAAATGTACACATAATGCTTTCTTTCACACACTCTCTCGCTCTCTCTCTCTCCCAATTCAGCTCAATAAGCTTTATAGGCATGACTGACGAATATTGCTAAAGTGTTAAATAATATATATAACTATAATATAAATTAGATATAATAATAATAATAATAATAATAATAATAATAATAATAATAATAACAATAATAATAATAATCATATCTACAATAGACATATATCAAACAAACAAATATCTCTCTCTCACACACACACACACACACACACACACACACACACACACACTCACGCACGCACACAATCATATGAAGTACATGATGTACCATGATGACACATTAGCTGTACATGTCTAATCTCATCGCCTGTTATCACCCCCCCCCCCCCTCTCTCTTTCTCCTCCTCCTTCTTCTGCACACAAGGACTCAAATTGTTTTATCTCGGCAGCCCCGTATCCTACGCGCAGCTACCTCTGGTGTGGAACAACTGCTGCCGACTGATAAGTGGGCGAGCGCCTGGAGCCGATGAGTGCGCATCGCTTCTCCTCAGAGGCGCTCCTCAAACAGAGGACAGATCTCCGGGGGAGATTGGTCAGAGAGGGGGGGGGGGGGGCTGGAGTGAAGGTGTGTGTTCTCTCCCTCCTTCTCTCTCTCTCTCTCTCTCTCTCACTCACTCCTCTCTGTCTCTCTCACTCTGTCCCTCCTTCTCTCCCTCACTCCCTCTATCTCCCTCCTTCTCTCTCTCTCTCCCTCCTCTGTCTCTCTTACTCAATCTCTCCCTCCTCTCTGTCTCTCTCTCTCTCTCTCTCTCAAGCACTCCCTCTCTCTCTCCCTCCTCTCTCTGTCTCCCTTCTGGATACAATATAAGTGCACAGTGTGTTTGCACACGTCACACAGTGGACGTTGGTGAGTGACATTGCATTGTGTGTATGTGAGAGTGGGTTGAAGTGTGTGTGTTGAGACTTGTTTACAGTTTTTCTCAATCGTTTTGATGCTTGTGTCAACTCTGACATCACGTTCACAAAACAGTTAACGTGTCTGAACAAAAGCACTCTGGCCAAAATGACACATTTTGCTTGCAAAAGGCTGTTACTCTCTCAAAACACTTAAAACATGCAGCAAAAGCAAATATTGCCTTCAAACAACACATCCTGTCGTCAAATCACTGTGTGAATTTAATCAATCATTACACACTGGACAACAAAATGCAAAATTTAGTTCTCAAAATGAGCATTTTTGCTATGTCTGTTCCATGCATTTCTCATTTTTCTGGTATCAGAAAAAACTGAAAAGACAAAATGTACTGAATAAAAAATAATTTATTCATTCCTCCCAATATGTAACTGTCACTGACATGTAAGACCTACAGGAAACATCTAGGCAAGACAAATTTCATTGAACTACAACTTGTCATTTTTCATTGAAATAGACGTATACTGTAAACACCCTTTGTACTGTTTTCTTCACCAAATAGGCAATACAGTACTTTGTCTAAATGTGCATTACTGTAAATCAATACTTGCAAATAGCAACACAGAACAGACATGGCATCTCTTATGTATAATGAATAATTGCTGATTGAAGAATTGTTTCACACAGGTATATTAGAGATTCAGAGTCATCCAAGGAATCTATACCACCTGTGAAAAGATGTCCTTTTGTTTAGCATGGGAAAACCAATAGAGTTTTGGGTCTTTGAATGACATCTGTGTTAACTGTTTTGCAAAAGGGTGTGAGAACTGTGTGAACCCAATGAAAATGTGAAAACACTTTCGCAAGAGATGACTTCTGCTGTGCAAAGAAAGTGTTCATGAAGACCAAGTGGATCCCAGTTTTTTTAAGCAGGTCAAGAAAAACTGTATTCTAGTCTGTGTCCTGTCATTCACACACACACTCTTTCTCTCTCTCTCTCTCTCACACACACACACACACACACGAACACACATACAAAGCACACTTCCTAAAAGCTCCCAAGGTTCCTGGCGCAAGTCAAGTGTGTGTGCATGTCTTTTTCTCTCTCCGTCTATCTGTGTGTGTGTGTGTGTGTGTGTGTGTGTGTGTGTGCGAGCCAATGTCTGTGAAAGTGTGAAGGCTCCTCTTAGCCAAGAGAAACAACAACAGCAGCAGCAGAAGCACTGAGGAGGCCAGCGCTGTGTGAAGAGGCCTGGACCCTCTAATGTAAACAGTACTCAAGGAGCGAGTCCGTGTGTGTGTGTGTGTGTGTGTGTGTGTGTGTGTTTGTGTATGCACCAAGAGAGGGCTATTCAGTCTGAACAACAATTAGTTATTACCAGACCCTGGGCCACTCAGTGAATGTGGTTTCTCTCTCTCTCTCTCTCTCTCTCTCTCTCTCTCTCTCTCTTTTCACCCTCCTTTCTTCCTCTCACTCCATATTTCTGTCCTCTCAAATTCACATTACAAATGTTTGGTGTGAGATCCAGTATGTAGATGGGGTTTACAAATGTAACAAGGAAGTGGCTATAGATAACTAGCTATACAGAAACCACACAGTCTTTATTGTTTATGGTATACACAGTCTTTTTTACAGACATACTCATACATATGCATGCAAAAATCCATCCACACTAAACACACACAAACCAAAAAAATAAATAAAAATACTGTATTTCAACATCCATTTCTTTTTCGTTTCGTTTGCATTTTAGAAAATAATTTGTGTTACAGGGAGCACAAACCTCTCTTGTTCTCTTTTTCTTTCATTCTCTCTCTCTCTCTCTCTCTGCTTCTCGTGCTCTACAGTGGAGAGGCTTTACAACACTGTTCATATTTATTTTCATGGGTTTCAGAAGAGGTTTGCTTGCTTGCTGGAGGTAAACCACAGGCCACTGAAGCTGGGGAGCGTCCAGCCCTTAACAGACAGAGAATGATCTGTCAAACACACACACACACACACACACACACACACACACACACACACACACACACACACACACACTTCTGTGGGCTCTCAGGCACCCAGGGGCCTTTGCTGTCTCATGCTGGACAGTGAATTCCCCCATTTGAATACACAACATTTGCCAGACACATCATTCATTCATTCATTCATTTTGCCTCTGGACATCACCACAGCTAGGTTCTCATTTGTGTAAACTCATGTCAGGGGGGAAGGGGTAGGAAGTCGAGGTTGGGAGTGTGTGTGTGTGTGTGTGCCTGTCAGATTGCCTATGTCCATCCTTCTCTCTCTCTCTCTCTCTCTCTCTCTCTCTCTCTCTGTTTCTCTACTCCCTACTCTCTCCCTTCTTCCCTCTCGCCACCTCTGTCCTTCTCTCTCTCTCTTTCTCCCCTTCTCTCTGTCATCTCTCTCTCCCACTCTCCTCCCTCCCTCCTTCCTTTTCTGATCTCAGACAGACAGTGGGCCAGACATCTCACCCCAGAGACACAATTACTGACCGCCCCTAAATGTGCCGGCCACATGCTGGAGCCCTGGCCACATCAAACATGGACACTTCTCTTCTCCTCTCTCCCCCTCTCCTCTTCTCTCTTCCCCTTTCCTCTCCTCTGCTCCACTCTTTCTTTCTCTCCTCTCTTCCCATTTCCTCTCCTCTCCTCTCCTCTTCTCCATTCCTCCTCTCATCCCCTTTTCCTCTCATCTTCTCTTCCTTCTCTCTTCTCCATTCCTCCTCTCATCCCCTTTTCCTCTCATCTTCTCTTCCTTCTCTCTTCTCCATTCCTCCTCTCATCCCCTTTTCCTCTCATCTTCTCTTCCTTCTCTCTTCTCCATTCCTCCTATCATCCCTGTTCCTCTCATCTTCTCTTCCTTCTCTCTTCTCCATTCCTCCTCTCATCCCCTTTTCCTCTCATCTTCTCTCCTCTCCTCTTCTCCATTCCTCCTCTCATCCCCTTTTCCTCTCATCTTCTCTTCCTTCTCTCTTCTCCATTCCTCCTCTCATCCCCTTTCCTCTCCTCTCCTCTCCTCCCCGACACATCCTGCTCTTGGAGCTAAAAGCCCTGGTGATGGCCACAGAGGGGGAAACCCCAAAGGCCACAGGGACAGAGATGGAGAGAGAGAGAGAGAGAGAGAGAGAGAAAGAGAGAGAGAGAAAGAGAGAAAGACAGAGAGAGACAGGAGGATCTTTTTCTTAGAAAAAGCCCTTCATTTAAACATCAGGTCAAGACAATCCATGTTTAAAACATGTATTCGAGAGAGAGAGAGGAGTAGTTCGCACACTGAAAGAAAAGACTTAAACAAAGTCTACAGAAAGGAGTTTTTCATTTAATTTTGGGAGCAAGAGCAGACGTTTCAGCCGTCTGGCTATTCTCAATGCTCACAGTGACAACAAGTATTCTTCACATCCAGACACATGTATAAAAGCAGTAACAGTTACAGTACATTTACAATATCACAATAGGGAGAGAGAGTGAGAGAGAGAGAGTGAGAGAGAGAAAGACAGACACAGAGAAATACACAGAGGATGTTTGATAAACGAGTGGAGCTCTTTAAATGCTAAATGACCAATGTGAAAGGAGCGGAGGATGAGACAGGGACAGTGAAATCATTCCCGGCTGTCGTGGCCTGACCACAGCAGTGGTTTTCAGCGTTAGTCACCCCAGTGGTGGGGACAGAGGCGGTGGTGGGTAGGGATGAGAGACCGCCACAGCGTTTGGGAGAGCCACCCAGCCCTGTGTGTGGTAGAGAGAGAGAGAGAGAATATATGTGTGTGTGTGTGTGTGTATGCATGTATGTACTGTATATAAAGTTGTGTGTGAGTGTGTGTGAGAGAGAGAATAAGAAGTAAAAGTAGAGTATGCCTGTGTGTACATCTGTGCATATGTGTGTGAGTGTGTGTGCGTGTGTGTGAGGAAGTGAGCGAGAGTGACAATACAGTATTTTCTATGTGTACATGTGACTGTACCTACAGTAATGTGTGTGAGTGTGTGTGTGTATCATAGACTCGAGCCAGATTACAGGCTGCCTTGACTAATTATCACCACCACAGATCTGCAGGCCAAGAGTGCAGGCCAGCCCACTGATGTTCTGACCTATTGTTCACACGCAGCAGAGGGAAGCGGTGGGAACAAAGACAACAACAACAACAACAACAACAACATAACACACTGGGTTTATGGACGTCTGTAAAAAAACTAATAATGTGTTTGAGGTTCGTGTGGTTTTATGTGTCTGTGTGTGTGTGTGTGTGTGAAAGAGAGATGTTTCTGCGTTCTATGCTTTGGCAACTTTGTGATCCTTTTAATTGTCATGCTAGTAAAATGTACTGAATTGAACTAAATTGAAATGAGAGAGAGAGAGAAAGAAAGAGAGAGAGAGAGAGCATCATTATATAAGTATGTGCATGTTTATGTCTTTATGTGTGTGTGTCAGCAAGATAGAAATAAAGACAACGAAAGAGGAAAGAGAGAGACACTATGAGTATGTCTGAGTTTATGGGCTAGAGTTAATGTGTGTGTGTGTGTGTGTGTGTGTGTGTGTGTGTGTGTGTGTGTGTGTGTGTGTGTGTGTGTGTGTGTGTGTGTGTGTGTGTGCGTGTGCGTGCCAGTGGCTGGTGGTCTGGCCCTTGTTGGTTTAGCTGTAGGAGAGGATTAAACGGCTCATTGGCGCTAGTGCCGACTGTGAAGTGATCTGCTCTTTGCTGGGGGGAGCCATCGGACTGGGTAAACATCCATGTCTATCACACCCATCCCTTTGCTCCTGGACCAGACAGACAGCAGTCCATTCACTCTGGTTTTACTGGGCTGGATTTATGGACTATGGGTCTATTAGCCAACAGACTGGCCACCTTCGCAAACAAGGGAGGCCAAAGAGGCAGACAACACCACGCCACCAATGCTGCGGGGTCACTAAGGCCACTTAGATTGTTGCAGTGGGTGGGCGCCTATGCTTGATAGGAATTTCACGCAATTTAACAAGACTTTGACTGATGGGACTGTGTAAAAGTATGTCCACCCTTCATCCAAATAATAAAAAAATGCAATATTTTGAATGAGTATGTTGACAGAATCTCATACATTGTAGTGCCAGAGGGTCAAGAAAAAACTCTTTAGAGACAATAAAAAAACCGCTTGTGGTTGCTTTGAAAAGGAGGCTTTTATTTTCATTATATCCTCCACCCCCTTAAATGCCATGGTGAACCACAAAATATCACTCTCCTATCTTTTAAAACAAATATTCAACCGACAACAACCATTAGATATGTCTTGTGGGCCTTTAAATTGTGGTAAACGTCCTTTTCAGGGTTTTTTATGTACTCTACATCAGGGGAAATTACACAAAAAAATATCTAAAAATCTGCTGATGATGGCATGATAACAGCCATCAGATCTCAAACACAACCGCAGTTTGACTGCAACAGGGACGGACCCGGGCTTAGAAAACCTTCTTTTTCTGCCTCTGCTAAGTACTGAGTAGCTAAAACCGCCGAATAAAGTTATTTCCTAATGGCAGCCTATAATGACATTTAATAAACACAAATTCACCCTCAATTACACCAATAGTTGCCAGGGCACGGCTGTGAAGTCAGGACTGTCAAAGCATGGACACGCTGCCCAAGTTCGCAAGCATTTGGTTAAAATGGACCCCCGCCCTCCGTCGTTGTGGGGGAGCTCTCACATAGATCTTGTTATTGTTCCAGAACAGGTTTGTAATTTGTGTCAGGTTGATGGCTCGCCATGTAATTTCGCGGCCCGTGCTGTACGCAGCGTTTGCGACGCAACACGGGGCTATCCACCCATCCCATTGTCGGTCAGCAACCCGCCAATTTGCTCCAGATGTTCGGGGAAGTTCTCAGCGCCAGTGCGGATTGGCCCGGCCCATCGCCTTGCGTCTCACGCGCCGCGCTCCACTTTAATCCAAAAATAATGCCCGGAGATAAACAGGCAAACAACGAGGCATGGGAAAATGAAGGGAGGCACCGCACAGACACGAACTGTCAAAGGTTCTACACTCTTCAAATGAATGTGTTGAAAACAACACAACTTGTGTTGTTTTAACACATCTCTGTGTCCAGATAGGTACAACACATTCGCTTTAAGAGTGTAGATGCAACAGACAGAGTTCTCCCCTGTGCCGTGCATTCTTTTCTCGCTGCCATGAGCTCAGAGTCGAACTTTTCATAACTTTATCTCCAAATTTATTTTGAGCATATTTCGTAGTTCAGATGTATTCCTGGTCTTTATTTCCTTTGCTCTTTGCATGAGCAAAAAGCCTCCACAGTGCTGATTTGTATGTCAGCATAAATGGCCTCTCTCTCCGCTACCTTTTCTTTTTTGCATGATTAAGCAAATGTGCGGTGCAGGTGTTACAGACTCCAGCTTACCACGGAGCCACTGAATTCCCCAAACAAATTAAACCTGGTGGTGTGTGGATCAGTCACACACAGTCAAAATACGACAGTCTTTTCCCAATCCACTTGAGGGAGGGAGGGAGAGAGAGAGAGAGAGAGAGAGAGAGAGAGAGAGAAGGAGAGAGAGAGAGAGAGAGAGAGAGAGAGAGAGAGAGAGAAGGAGAGAGAGAGAAGAGAGAGAGAGAGAGAGAGAGAAAGGCCATATTTGCATGGCTTGTATATTTTCCGCAACCTTTTATTACAGTTCTGTTTGTACTTGTACTTGGTGTTTTACATGACATCAAAAACTCCATACTTCAGCAAAAAAGGCAAGATATTGGTTCTTGCAGTAGAGCGAAAAAAGCAGAACTACCACCATGATTACAGCAAAACTAAAATATTTCTAATACAACCAATTCAACAATTACAGAGAACCATAAACATGACAGTTACTCTCCAATTTGTTAACCCCATGTCCCTCCTTCAAGATCTGGTGAAGAGTGAAGAGTATGGAAGCTACGGCCTAAAGACAGGGTGCCAATTTGCTCATATGTTTCCGGTCTGTCCGCATACTTCCCTATTATCCAAGGGACAACGTGGCGATTGGACAATACCTCATCTGATTGAGCGTCAATCACAGACCACAAACTGAGTTCTGCCGGAGCAGTCTGCCTGTGTGAATGGCTTCTAATTGGATCTTAATATGGCCTTTGATCTTCTCGTCCAATTAAGAGTGCCAGCTTGGCAGCGGAGAGGCAATGTGCCATAGTGTATGCCAGACAGGACCTCTTGAATCTGACACCACCAAAGAGCCCCCCCCTGCTTTTGTGTCTGAAATGGTGGTGACAGTGTATGCGTAGGATGTGGCTGGGTGTTTGGGGCATGCAAGCTAAGAAATTAATTGGGGGTGTCGATTTACTGGGGGAGAGGGAGGGTAGTCCTTCTATGCTCCTAACTATTGCAGTGCCACAAGCCACTGGGCACCCAAGGTGGGCACAGCGAACTGAGAGAGTGACGCAAAGCATATGATTGGGGGAGGGCACTGTTCCACTAGTGCCCACCCACCTATGCATGGCCATCAAATGCTGGACAAGGAATAAAACTGCCATTTCAAAAATGTAAAAAAAAAGTAAAAATCTGACAATGAACTGACTTTGAAGAACAGATACCATTGAAGAAAGAAAGAAGGACCCAGGGAAGGAGGGAAAGAAAGCAAAAAAATGGATAGAAAGAAAGAAAGAAAGAAAGAAAGAAAGAAAGAAAGAACAATCTGCTCTGCTCTCACCCTATCCTATCAGCTGCCGCATGGCAGCCAGGTCAGTGGCGTATGTGTGTGTATGTCTCTTCTCCCTTTTGGTCTCCCACTCCGTGTGAAATTGTGAGGCTCTGGTGAAGGCCTCTTCGTAGCCTCCGGCACCTCTCCGCAGAGTGACTTGGCCGAGGCGAGGCGCGGTAAGTGGGCGGGTGGGTGGGAGAAGGGTGGCCATTAGCCGCGCTGCCGACTGCGGCTCGCTCGCCTCGTCCACCGGGGGGAGGCCCGTCCTTTTAAACTCTGACCCAGTTTTGGCTGAGGGCTCGGAGGAAGGAGAGAGGCTCGACTTGCTCTCTTTCACCTCTTCTCTCTCTTTCTATTTCTCCCTCCATCTCTCTCGCACTCCCTCATCTTTCCATGTCTCTCTCTCTCTCTCTCTATCTATTTCTCCCTCCATCTCTCTCGCACTCCCTCATCTTTCCATGTCTCTCTCTCTTTCTATCTATTTATCCCTCCATCTCTCTCGCACTCCCTCATCTTTCCATGTCTCTCTCTCTCTCTATCTATTTCTCCCTCCATCTCTCTCACACTCCCTCATCTTTCCATGTCTCTCTCTCTGTCTTTTCCCTGTTGGTCTTCATCTCTCACCACTCTTCCTCAGAACACTCTTTGTTCCCTGCCTCTGTCTACCCCCAAACCCTCTCCCCCTCCCTCCCTCTCTCTCTCTCTCTCTCTCTTCCTTTCATCTGGGTGCTAGCCGCTGGGCTGACCTCGTGCTGCTCTCATGGTCCGTTAGTGACGGCTCTCGCCTGCTCGTGGGCCCTCGCTCGCTGATAAGACTCGCCTCTCCCCATCCCCACCACTCCGATCCGCTTGCCCAGCTGCCTGATGGGATTGTGACGCGTTTGGCATCCGGCAGGGGTGTCCGAGGGTCAGGCAGGGATTCTCACTGGTGCCGCTGTTGATGCGGGATGCGCTGCGCAGTGGAATATTCATGTGAGGTTAACTCGTCAGCATCCTACGCGGTCATCTATTATTCATTAACCCGATTGGTCGATGATGAGGTTTGATGAGAATAACAACAACAACTCAATCGAAGCTGCCAGGACCATACAGTAGTGGAGATAGGGGCTTCTACCCCCCAACACACACACGGGATGACTTCATAGTGAGTGTGTGAATAAGCATTCAAGATGTGAAGGAAATGATCGATGCATGGCGCAGTGGTGCTGCCATGTTGCCTATTTAATCACTAAAAATTAAAATGAAAATTGATTGCAAAGTCCAGTCTGGTTGTACACGCTGCGGACTGGTGGACTCCGGAGGGTATTGGGTGTAAGGAGGGCATCTGGAGAGGAAAGAAAGACAGGAAAGAGGGGAGGGGGAGAGGCAGAAGAGAGAAAGAGAGGGAGCAGAAGAGAGAAGGAGATAGAGAACCTTGGCAGTCACCTCGGCCTCTCTCGCTCACTTTAGCAGGACCACATCTGTTTCTCACATTCCAGCTCTGCTTTAGGGATCCCTGGAGGTGCCGTTAAATTAGAGGCAGCGCATGTTTATAAATGTGAAATCCCCCCATAATCTCAGGCTGACATGACCCTAATCCACACCTTCAACCTCAGACACCCCCCCCCACGCCTCTCTCTCTCTCTTTCACACACATACACCATCCCATTCCTCCTCACCCCCTTGCAGAGCTGATGTGAAGGCTGTATTTCTACCTGAGCACTCATGAATGTATGAATGTATGTATGTATGTATGTATGTGTATGAGAGATACAGAGACAGCTAGAAAGAGAATATAGCCTCTATGGCTTTTCTGACTTTTCTGAGTCTTCGATTTACCTACCAGACGTTCAGTATCTTAGCAGAGAAATGAAGTAGCGTCAAGGGGTTATGACCTCAAGTGGTGCTGACAACTGCGGTTATCTGTTATCGATGATTTTGGATTGGACTGCTTTGGTGTATGTACACTGATAACATTCTGAAACATGACTGACTAAAGAGAAGGCTATTCTGAGGGACACCCTCATCTTGAATGTAAAGGGACAAGTCATCAACTCAAATTTCATTCATTTCACTTGAGTGAGTTTGACCTTTTGTGAGGTATAGAGCATTAAAAAAAAAAAAAAAAAAAAAAACCTTGCGCAGTCCTTCTAAGGAGTCCATCCTAACAACCCATTTGTAGAGATGGTAGCCACACTCTTACAGTTCTTCTAAGTAGTATGTGAACATAAATATTTTGCCAGAGCTCCGGGTTAAGGCCGTGTCTGATTGCTGGGGGTGAGGTGGTCCACTCATCTGGTCATTGATTTCTGCCTCCGGGCCATCTGAACCTAGAGTCGCTCCTCGGTGGATTTCGCCCGAATCGAGCCAGCTCTCCCTGAAACCTTTGACACTCTGACACATGCAAAGTGATAAAATAAGCCTGATTTGCATCACGTTTCCATAATTAATCGATCCACGCAGGGCTTTTCTCGTTTCAGATCATACATTCAAAAATCAAGTAAGCTAGTGGCATTCAAAACTCCACTCACATTTCCAAAACAACAGCTGCTTGCATTTTAATGTTGACGCAAGTGCAAGGGTTCAAAGACCTTCCAGTGTCCTTTGGTTCTTGATCAACTCAGGAGCCTCGACCCCAATAATTACTCTGAATCCTGACCTATGACATTTTTTTCCGGAAAATACGCATTTCGGTCAAGAGTGTGGGATATGGCGTGCTCTTTTAAAAAAATATTTGCATTCGACGTTTGCTGTTCGCAACAACTAACACTAGTGTGGGGGATGATGCTGGCCATTTCCATACTGAAGTGAGGGCTCGATACGGTGAATTTCATCTACATGAAAAGTGTACTTGCAAGTAACACACTTGAAGTGCGGTGCCCACCTGAAGTGGGAATTGTAGCTACATCCCCTTACCTGTGTGGGAACATTGTATGTTTTGGTTGTATATTCACCAAAATCTAAAAGTGAACAAAACAAAACAGTGCAGAAGCTGCAGTGCAGTGTATTAACACAGGCACGAGAGCTTGTTGATTTCATTTTACTTTCCTATGTCACTTCCAAGCAAACAAGTCTGGTTTACGGAAAGGACAACTGTGACAACTGTTCAGGCTAAAAGAGGGGAGAAAACGCTCAACACGGAGGTGCTAAAAGATGAGCGTTCTGACCTTTCTGTGTCTTATCATAGCCCTGTTTTTCAGAATTAATTTGAACGCCCCGATGGATTAACCACATCTCCTCTATGACTCGGGGGCTTTTCATCTCCTTCCTGCTATCAAAGGACTGGCGCTCCTGCTTCCATAGCCCCAAACAGTCTCCGGCAAATCATCACAGACACGTATTAAAATAATATCAAATCAAATTAGTCTCCTCTACCCATTTTATAATGAACTTTGTTAAACAGCAGACGCAGGAATTAATCGTGGGGTTGCTTGGAGGCGTTGAAGGAAACTGCAGCAGTTAATAATGGGGGGCTGATTTCCCCACCAGCCCCCCTAAACCTTGAATAACGTTGTTTAAACGTGCCCATAAGAGCGTTTTTTTTCTTTGTGCTTTTCACACACACTCTCTTTCTTCCGTGGTCATGTCACATGATGCTAGACAAAGACACTGAAAGGGTCAGATTTTCTGTCCTATTGCCAAAGCATGTGCACAGTTTAGTTTCCCTTGTCCAAAGGCTTTGGTACATTTAACACATTTCCATTTAATTTAAATAGAAATTGATATAAAAACGTTGATATTTCACCATGGACATTGATATAATAGACTGTATGTTTATGTAAATAGGAACATTCAGATGATGAATGTAAATGTTAGATGCTAATAATTAATAGGTAATAAGGTATTAGTAAAGTAGTATATTAAAATGGTTATAAAATATTAAAAATGTTATGGTTGAACTGACTAGGGAGGACAGGGATAGTATCCGACACCCTAATGTGGCCTTAGGCATCTCTCAGTGGCCATCTCTTACTCTATTGTCACTTCACCATTTTTACCTTGGTGGCACAATGACCTCCTGTAGTGAGCACCAGTTTCCCTCTAATGGCCTCTGACGAAGTGCTCCCAAACGCACACACACCACGCACACCTGAGCAGCTTGGCCCTCTGAGAGCGCATGGACAGAGAGTGACCTGTACACGTCTGTGCCGTTGTCTCTCTCGCTAATGGGCTATTTTGCAATGCAATGTGACCCAGAAAGAACAGCAGCACTGCAGTGTGGGGGTCAGAGGTCATAGGCAAGCCGAATGCCCGAGCCACATACTGTAGGAATGCCAAGCTTGGTCGCCACATCATCATTTGTACATAATTATACAGTATTAAAGGTTTCGTGTGTAATTCTGGAGGTTAGTACTATATGAGCTGTAAACAAATTAATGAGCACTCCTTCTCCCCTTGTCTTTGGCAGCCTGCACATAAAACACAAGAATACGATATATATGCCTTTAGGATAATGAATCGGTGCTTTCATTCTTGCTTTATCGGCCTGGATTGGGGAAGGGGGGGGGTTGTTGTTCAGATCACAGAAGGAGGAGGACCTGACGTGGCTCTGGATGCAGGGATGCTGCTGCTCACCAGGCCGGTGGAGGCAGCTAATCTCCCCGGTCAAGACCAATTGCTTTCATCTTCTTTCTCTGTGAGTTTCACCCCTGTACTGTTTGAAGTGAACTCGGGAATCAGTCGGGCTCAGGAATTACCGCCTTACAGCTTCCCCTCTCCCCTCCTCTCCTCTCCTCTTCTCTTCTCTTCTCTTCTCTTCTCGTCCCCCTCTCACATCCCGGGCCCTGGTGGAAAGACCTCGCTTGTTATCCTGGGAGCCTGACAATGCTAGCAGGAAGCAGGAGCTAATAAGGGCCTTTGATCCTGAGCGATATTGTTGAAAAAGAAAAGAGGATGTGTGAGTGTGTGTGAGAGAGAGAGAGAGAGAGAGAGAGAAAGAGAGAGAGACGGTGAGTGAGAGAGTGAGAGTGAGAGAGATCATGTGATTTGTGTAAAATCTATCATAAGACTGTTGTAATGCATCCTATGCTGAAATGAGCCCTTTTGCATTCGAGATGATTGTTGCACCTTCCGTGCACTAGACATACAGTATAGGGGTGGGCTTTAACATAGAGGAGAGAGGAGCATCAAGCACAAATTGACATAGGAAGTTTTTCCTGTGTAATAGTGTGTTATGAAAATCTCTGTATTGGAGCATATAACAACAGTTCCTGTAAGGCCATGCAGCCATGTTACCTCCTCTGCCAAGTGTATTTACCCTAATAGGTGATAAACAGTGAAAATTACGAGTAATTTATTGCCATTAATGGTGCTGAAACACGACCTCATCTCAGGGTGAATTCAGTGTTAGCTGTGACCGAATCGAGACCAGCTCTTGTATCCTGGGCTTGTGCCAGAGCACAGTAAGTGGTGCTACCATGGCAATGGGCAATCACTGTGCCTGCTTGGCACATTACCCCCCCCCCCCCCCGCCTCCCCTTCCACCTTCCCATCAATAGCGCCCACCACTACCCATCCCATTCCCCACCTCCGCATCATCTGCAATCCTCACCTGGGGCTGAAGTACCCATCGCTGGTCCACCCGACAACAAGGCACTCAGAGACTCCAGGGACTCCAGCAGTCACTGTGGTTAGAACAGAACACTTCGTAGCCCCCTGTGGAGAGGAACACCGGGCCATTAGAGCAGCCCACGGGAAAAAGTGTGGAAGGTTGGGGGGGGTGGGGGGTGGACCGAGGATTGTGCTCTGTATATCAGGCTACTTGTTTGTGATGGAGGTGTCTAAATCATGTTACATAGACGGCGATCTGGTGAACGCAAGCTACAGCCAACAGGATGACGACACAGAAATGGCAGCATGGAATGGAGATGGCACCATTGGAGTTTTGGAAATGTATCCGTGAAGGAATCGATGCTGGACCTGCAACACAACAAAACATCTCAACTCATTGCGTTCCTTGTATCAGAATGTGTTCAAATTGTCTCCATTAGCCATTAGATGTTTAGTTTACTAATCTTTGACGAAACTCAATATTGTCCCAGTTCTTCAGCTAAACAGCAAACAGATGTCAAGTCTAGGAGCTCTTTAAGATAGTAACAGGTGCTGTATTAGTTAACTGTACCAGGGAAGTTCAAGTTCAGATCATTTGAACATACCTTTTTATAAACCCTCAGACACTTGTCCATACACCCACTCACTTGTATACAGCTCTAAGTGATCCAATGGCGAGTCTCACCCTCTTTCTCTCTCCACACAACTACCTCACACCTTCTGAGATCATCGACTTATGGGGCAGCACCAGAGGCCAGCTGCGGGCTGAGGCTAAGATCTGACCCATGTGATATAATCAATAACGCGCGGGCCTCTTTCATCACAGCGGGGCGTCCTCACCGAGCCCTGCTGAGCCAGGGCGAGAGCGTCTTTTGTCCAAGATGCAGAACAAGAAAAGAGATGAAGAGAGAGAGAGAGAGAGAGAGAAAGAGAGAGATAGAAAGATGCAAATAAAGAGGTAGAATAAAGCATCGTCTCCTACCATGTTCCCTCCGCCCTCTCCCCTCCACCGATCTCTCTCACCACCACCAGCCTCATCTTTTTCTACTCTTATCCTCCCACCCCTTGGCTCCAAACAAAGCCTTATGCCCATCTGATGATTCTCCAGCAATGAATGAATTATGCATCCCCGACCTCGATGAGCGGGAGAGGTGCAGGCCTCCAGGCCACGCTTCAGCTTGCCTTTCAGGCCAAAGCCCCTAGACACAAAGACTCTGGAGGAGATGAGCCCTTGGGGGGGGGGGACCATCGGGAGGGATCCATAGGACCATAAGGGCCTGCATCTGCATCTAATAGCCCTCAGTGTCTCACCATGAGATCTATAATATTTATCCCCCCCCCGTTAACGTTTCATATTAAAATGTCCGCTTGCGATTTCTGACTTGGATTAGTGTTTGCTTAATTCGCCAGAAGAAGCGTTGCAGCCTTTGTGCGACGTTTATCTGTTCTTGCGTTGTTTCATCGACGTCTTTACTATTAAGGGTTATTTTTTTTCCGCGTTGATCTATTGTGCGTCATCATCTGAATTGAAACAAAAGGCCATATTTTGGGAGACAAGAAGGCTTAGTGGTCTGATAGGCCTCCTCTTCCATAAAGACCTGAACAGATTAGTAGAAGAAAAGAGAAGCCTCACTGGGAGAGAAAAGAAAGGAGGGAGACAGAGAGAAAAAGAAAAAGAGAGAGAGAGAGAGAGAAAGCCTTTTCTCCGAACACATGCGAGTTTTTCTTCCGAATAAAGATGTCTGGCCCTGGTCTTTTATTTGCTTCATGTTATTGATTGGTGGGTTCTTAAGAGGAGCACAAAGAGTTAAGCCCCACAATAGTGTGTGTGGGGGGTGTTTCGTGAGGAGGGGTTGGTATTCTTCATAGCCTATTAAAGTTTAAAATGTGTTTTTCTGCTTTTAATTTTTTTTCTTCCATCTTTTCAAACCTCATGAGATAGGCCCTATGTGGGGATGACTATGTGACCCCAGGCGGATTTGAACTCCACTGGTGAAACCCCTATTTATTCACCACCGAGATGGTCAATGTTAAACAGAGCTTGGCTGTGTTTCGCACAGCAGCCTAAAACACTTCACCTTTGCGGCAATCACAGCACAGATTTGCTCTCATTCCCAGCATTTCACACGTAGCCTAACTTTGAGTACGAATTAGTTTCGCTAGCAAACACTCATCCTCTAATTTCCCTGTTTCCACCAATGGGACACCATGGGTCAGCCCCAGTTAGACCGAGGGAGGCTGATGTCTTGATTTGAAGTCCTCCACCGCAGGGTTTCGTGGTGCTCATTTGACAGACGTCGGAACAGAGGTGCACAGCGACTCGTGACCGGAGTACTGGCCTGACTGACGCAACCCAACCATCTCGAAACATAACGCATGGCTAATGTTGAGAGGAGGAGCCTGTTAAAAATATGTCCGTCTGTACGCATGAAATGTGGAGGACACTGCAGCATACGAGCCAGATAAGAGCCAGTTGATGCGCTGATCTTACTTGGATCTACAGGCAGAGCTGCTATCTGCGTAGTCCTAAAAACACAAGTGAATACATAACAACACACACACTATAACCAACAAATCGTCAGCTGACTTGAAAACGTATTTGTGAAGACACGTTGAAAATTGCAAGGCAAATGGAAGCAGATTATATTCACCGAGTTCATTTCCAGAGGTAAAAAAAAAACAAAAAAACAACACAATCATGTCAGAATCCGTGATGGCAACCTCCCTGTTGAGGTTCAGCAGCTCTGTCTCAACAACACCCACCTCAGAGGTCAAGGTCTGGGGAGGAGAGGCTAGGCTCTACAGAGGGTTTGGGGCTTTCGGACACGTAATGTTGAACAGACGTGCCCGTAATTGTCCCTGATACCCCTGAGAACGGCTTTGCTGAACGCCAACGGTTTTGGCTTGACTGCTGCATACTGTATCATGTTTCACCTCTTGTGACTGCTCACTACCCATGCCACAACACACACACACACACACTCTTTTTCATAGCCACTAATAAGGTACCCAAGAGTTCAGATTTTTTCAGGAGTACCTCTAAAACAGTTCAGAGATTTTCAGGAATACCTGTAAAAAAGCTGGTCAAGAAGCATAAGAAAACAAAATATAAGATGTTGAATACTTACATCCATTCCTTCCAGTCTGTACCTGGACACACACAGAGAGAGAGAGAGAGAGAGAGAGAGAGAGAGAGAGAGAGAGAGAGAGAGAGAGAGAGAGATGGATAGATAGATATATATACAGATAGATAGACAGAGATATATATATTGAGAGAGATGGAGAGATAGATGTACAAATGGATAGATACAGTAGATAAATAGATAGATAGAAAAAGAGATAGATATTGAGAAAGTAAGAAAGAGAGAGAGAGCAAAAGAGAACACAAACAAAAGGGGAAAAAAAACAAGAAGAAAAGGGGTGGAGGAAAAGGCAAAGCAGAAATATTAGCTGGAATGCCTCCTCTTTTAAAGTTCCCCTAGCTGTGTCCCATGGCAGGCAGCTCCGCTGCTCTGGCCAATAAACTGCCACACAACACATAATCCCTCTTCTGAGGAGGCTCTTTCATGTGGTGCAGAGAAATTGCTATCATCTGGCTGCATGGGTCAGTCTGGGCCAACCGCTCTCCCAACTAGCGTCAGGGAAGCCCGTTTCTAGCGAGCGCGCAGCCGAGCCAACGACGACGACGGCACTGTTTGTTTTCTTCGACTATTTTCCACACACAGTGTGTGCGTGTGTGTGTGTGTCTGATCCGTCATGAGTACTAGGGAGAGCTCGGCCCTTTGGGGCTGAGGCAAACCAGGCGCCCAGCATGTAAAATACCTGTGGCCGGTGCAAACTGCCAATCTGCCCCCGTCGTCCCACTAGTTAGCGTTAGCGCGCGACCGCTGTGGCGGGCCACCAAGGCGGAGCGAAGGGGGGAAACTAGCGTGGAGCGGGGCGAGTGTCCCTCTGCTTCCGCAGTGGTGTGTGCGAGACTGCGAGACTTTTTCTTATTTCAGTGAAATTCCCCACATCCTTCTGCCTCACTCTCCACACCATTTGCTCATCTTTTCTCTAGAAGGTGTTCGGATTGCAGTTGTGCCCCCCCCCCCCCCCCCCCTTTCTCTCTCATGGTTCTGCACTAACGCTTAAGGTTACACTAACTGCATGTTACAAATGACGCCACCTTTTCTCACGTATCGGCCAAAAGTGCATTTAACGCCATCTACCTGCAGCTGCTTGGCCCATAGAAAGACAGATGAATGAATGAATGAATGAATTAATTAATTAATACATATAAGTTTGTTCCTAACTATATATATATATAGTTTGTATAAGTATATATATGCATGTATATATAGTGTGGTATATATATGTGTGTATAAGTATGTGTGTGTGTGTGTGTGTGTACACAGACAGATACACACAGACAGACAGACTGACAGACACACAAGGTGTGGCTATGCACCCGGAAGGGCATTAAGAGAGAGAGTGAGCAAGAGGGAGATAGAAAATAGCATTAGCTGCCCTAGATTTGCCTGAAATTATCTCCTGTTTTGGGCATTAAATAAAATAAGTCTACTAGTATAATCAAGTGGCACCCTTGTGCAAAGCCTCCATGTAGGGCAATTGAACAGGCCGGGTGAATTGAAATCAGGTCAGTCCTGAGGGCCAGCAGTAATGAACTTAATCAGAATCCTCGAGCTGCCGAGGGTCACAGTGACCTTACATTAATGCAGTTAGGGACTTGACAGCTTTTTAAACCTTATTTATTTATAGATGAAGCAACAGGGGTCCATTTCAATTTGGAGGTGCATGGAGTTGTTAAACCAATGGTGTTGTTCTGACTGAGATATGACATGTCTTACATTAAGCTGCCTGCAAGCAAGATTATTCATGATAATTATTTAATACTATTAACAGATAGTTACATGTATTTGCACACTTATCACACGTAATCAGCAGACATTAGAAACAGTTAACAGATAAATGGCTATAATGTAAGATTAATGACAGCAAAAAAAAGTCAAATCAGTTTGATGAAACACACTGAGAGGTGATTATGTCTACATCAGCTCTCCCGGAGTCCCACAGCTAATATATCCATCACACACACACACACACACACACACACACACACACACACACACACACACACACACACACACACACACCTCCATCTCCATCTCCATAACCTATTCATCCCTAATTACTGTGGGGAGGCTCCTCTTTCGTCCCTGGGAGAGCTCATCTCCGCTGGCTGGAACTCTTGGCGTAGTCGGCAGGCTCCCTCGGACCTCTTCCTGCTCTCCATCATGGCTGGAGACAGGTACGGCTGTGAAAGTTGGCGGTGGCGGCGGCGGCAGTGTCGTGTCGGTGTCGGTTGGTGACGGCAGCTCTGTCAGGTGTGTAGCCAGCGCGCGTAACCACAGCGAGGTACGAGGACGTAATCACGACTTTGAATAATATCTCCCTCGCTCCGTTCTTGCTGCTTCAACGTATTCCAGACGGAAGCACCATAAATCTATCGCCTGAGTTGGGGTGGGGGAGGGTTTGGGGTGTGTACTGGGGGGGGGGGGGGGGGGGGGCAGTGCATGGGACGGAACGGGACGTGAGGCAGAGCGCGTTCCAGAAGCTTCTGACGGATGAGGCTGTCCAGGGTCGGGTGAGACCTACCTCCTCTCCTTATCCTCCCCTCCTCCATTAACCCCCCCCTCCACACAGACTCCAGCCCTTACTGTGCTATTCCGAGTGCCGGACGGATGGATGGGTTTATTATGGGCTTCGCATATGTATATGTGCACGGTAATGCGCTACAAGGCATACCCTTGAAAATACACCCCCCCCCCCCGTACCCACCGTACCTGGCTTCAGTCATAAACCAGTGGAGCACAGACGGACAGTTATGAATGGGAGCTGTCTCCCATGTCGTCGTTAATTATAGAGGCTGTGATGTATGAATGTGATGTGAACAAGAAACACGGGTGATGAAAATGCAGTAGTGGGAAGTTACAAAGAAACCACAGCGATGAAGACAATAGCACATTGGTCATTTGTAAAACTCTACGTTTAGCGGTTGATTCCCCTGAACCATTACACTCCCGACTAGTACGGCATGTTGGCCTTATAAGATTAACGTTGGCGTCAGTTATAAAAAAGGCGGTATAAAAGCACAAAATGTAGAAAACCGGTTCAGTCGTAGGGCGCCATGGTTATGTACGTCTCAATGCTTTCTGGGTAATGACGTAATTTGGTTGAAATCAATATATATATATTATATAGTATATAATCAAAATTAATATTATGTCATCACAAGGAGTTAGTAAATACAGCTTGTGAACGCACAGAAACTAAACTATAGAAACTATAGTAGATTTTATATTATTGGTCTCCTGAAAATCAAACAACTCCTGCATTATTACAGACACTTGAACAAGTAATCAGCACCACACCACACTGGCTACAATTTACCGTTCATTTCAATTCATAATTTCTGCTCTGCTCGAATCCCTGGCAAATGACCAGATCCCGTCCTTTCCCGACGTTTATCTCAGCATGGGAAGTCTTTTAGCTTACGCGGATAAAAGGACATTCTGATCCATTTGGGTCCTTCCTCTGACATTACTCCTCATCGGCCACCCACCTCCTCCCCTCACAACCCCCCTTGAGATGGTGACTACGACAAGAGGAGAAGTACACCCCCATACACACACACACACACAGACACAGACACACACACACACACACACACACACACACACACACACACCACACACAGCCACACCACTCCACCCTCCTCCTCCTCCCTGTGCCCATGTGAAAGGGGATAATTTGTACCTTACCCGGTGAATGAGGAAGACAGGCAAATTAGCAGGCCCAGGGTGCCCGTGAGTCCTGGTGTCAAAGGGACTGGAATAATTATTAGTCACCCAAAGAGCATTCACAGGAGCACACAAAAGGGAAACAGGAAAGTGAAGAGCCTGGGAGAGAATGGCAAGGGGATGAGTGCACATGTGTGTGTGTGTGTGTGCGCGTGTGTGTGTGTGCGTGTGCGCGTGCGCGCGCGCGTGTGTGTGTGGTGTGTGTGTGCGTGTGCGTGTGTGTGTGTGTGTGCGTGTGCGTGTGCGTGTGTGTGTGCGTGTGTGTGTGTGTGTGCGTGTGTGCTTGAGGTCATGGTGGTGGTGGAGTTGGTGGTGAGAGGGGGGACACAAAAGTGGGCCACTCATTCCAAATGCACTCAGCCAATAACCAAGGTTAGCATTACCTCCGGTGGCCCGTCCCACCTTGTGTCGCTGGGGTGGCATTAGACGGCGTCGGAGGCGACGGTGGAGGGAGCACCCTCGCGCACCAGACAATGATGGAAGGATAAGAGGAGGAGGAGGTGGAGAAGAGCAGAGCAGAGGAGCAACAGGAGGAGGGGAGAGGAGAGACGAGAGGGAGGGCTGCAATTAGAGCCCCCTATTAGTCCTGAATGGAGAGAGAGAGAGAGAGAGAGAGAGAGAGAGAGAGAGAGAGAGGTGGTCTTTTGCTAGAGGTGGGGGGGGGGGCCCAT
>NC_055965.1:11327960-11337960 GCF_018492685.1 Alosa sapidissima
GAGCATGGAGGAGAAATGAAAACACAGAGAGTTCAAGAGATGGAGGGATGAAAAAATGACAGAAAATAAGAAGAGAAATGATACAAATGATGAACCAGAGAGAGAGTGAACAACAGGCCAAAACAGCATCAGTGGCAGAATAGTTGAAAGGCACGTAGGTGACGTGGTATGATTACACATGTGACGAGAGAAAGAGTGGAGAGTGAGAGAGGGTGAGGGAGAGGAAGATAGAGATTGGAAGAAGAGAGGAGGAGAGAATGAGAAAAACAGTGAACTTGGGAGAAAATAAGGAGAGAGAGAGAGGGAGAGAGAGAGAGAGAGAGAGGATGTTCCAGGCCATCTGAGAGTGTGTGAAAGATTTGTGTGAAGGGAGCGCGTGTTCTCCTGTGGCTGCAGGCCCTGGGTCATGAGATCAGCTGCCAGGTCATCTGCCTCTCAATCGCATTTACACACTCATGAACTGCCACTGCTGCTGGGATACACACACACACACACACACTGAACACACTCATGAACTGCCACTACGGCTGGAACACACACACACTTTACACACTTATGCACCGCCACTGCACCACACATACACACACACATACATGTACACACACACACAGAGAGAGAGAGAGAGAGAGAGAGAGAGAGAGAGAGAGAGATACATACCCACAAACACAATCCTAAACAGATACATTCATACCCAGTCACTGCTGCTTTTAAACACATGTGCAAATGCATGCACACACACACACACACACACACACACACACACAGAGAGAGAGAGAGAGAGAGAGAAAGAGATACAGTACACCCACAAACACAATCCTAAACAAACACATTAATACCCAGTCACTGCTTTTAAACACATGCAAACACACACACACACACACACACTCTTAAGCATACTCATGTGCATAAAGTAGTGTGGTCTGTGAGGTTAAACACATTATGAACTAATGTCTTTAAATCTAGAGGGCCAGATGTACTAAGGCTTTTGCGCCACTTC
Source organism: Alosa sapidissima (assembly GCF_018492685.1). Classification (NCBI taxonomy): domain Eukaryota; kingdom Metazoa; phylum Chordata; class Actinopteri; order Clupeiformes; family Clupeidae; genus Alosa; species Alosa sapidissima. Next base: position 11,328,958 of record NC_055965.1, read on the forward strand.
AGGCGTATTTTTTTTGCAATGTGCGTGTAAAATCATTGGAGGTATGTACAAACAGGTTGCAATGATTTTAAAGTGCAAACTGCCTGTCGCGGGGGAAGAAAATGGCACATTGCGTTTTTCGTGTCATGCATATGCAGTCATGGGAGGATCCAGGGGAAAGTGGGAGTTTAGTGTAAAGAGATGAGAGGGGAAGTGTAAAGAGCGTCTAATTATGTATTCCGCGGTATGTACAAAGACTGCTCGTGAAAGTGCATGTCTATTCTGCGCCTAAATACTTCCGCCTTGTAAAAGCAGGTTATAATCCAAATTGCAGTTGAATGTGTCAATAAGAGAACCTTTCAAAGACAACAGAGTCGCTATTTAGAGCACCAGTTTTGTAAGTATTTGTACTATCAAAAGCAACCTTAAGTTTCGTTGGCCTTTCAAATGTTACTTTTACTTTCACATCATTCACTTAAACTTTCCTACTTTCTAGATTTGACCAATCTTCCATAGCCTACGTGCACAAGTAGTTTGAGTAGAACTATTGATCTTCATTATCTCCCTGCTTGTTGACATCTTATCATATACAGCATGGTATTATTTCATGATCGCTAAACGTTTGATTCTTTTTAATGTTGTCATCAGTTAACTTCATTCAACTGCGCTTGTATGTAGGCTCTGCCGTTCAGTTGTGGACGTTCGTAAATTGCAATAATGGGTGGAGTAAGGCAGAGAAAGGCGCAGTTTACACTATGGATTGAAAGTTTGGTAAATACGACTAAAACCTGGATCTGACAGCGTTCGCAATCTGTGGTTTGTCCATGGCACTGATAACGCTACGTACGCAAATCAGTCCCTCCAGGATTTCGCGAGGATTTTTTGAGATTGTTCGCGACAACTTTTCTAAAAAATTGCGATGGAAGTTGCAGTGTTTTTAGCTGTTTGTTGTGAAGAAATTGCGAGAGGAAGTGAAAATTGCAAAAATAGTTGCGATTTTTTTACAATTATTTTTTAATTGAGGGTAATTAAGGTTAGTAAGACCAAAATTACACTGATCATCTTGATGCTTATTAAAAAGGATAAGTAAAGGTAAATAGTAAGGGTTACAGAAAATCAAAGTAGGCCTACTTTATTTGTGTAAATACTTTGACTGGGGTAATTCACAAAGCAGTATAACCTTTCGTAGAACTGTCCAAAAAAGACAGCCCCTAAAGAGATGGCATAATGTCATATGTCAATACATTCATATATGATGTAATTCATATTAAGTTCATATATTTTTAATAATTCATATTCTGTGGCTTGCATAATTACTAATAGCCAACTAAGTATCTAGTAATTTCATATTGATTTAAACTATTGGACTACACTTTTCTTTAATGTTATTACATTGGTGGTGTGTAAGTCTAATTGACTGCCTGCCACTTTAAGGACGTGAGAGTAGAGTAATAACATATCTAAGTGGATTGGAACGCTTGCATCTCACTGTGTTCGGCTACGACTGGAAATCACTTTTTGCATAGTGCATTACGATATGTGGATAGAATTTGGGATGTTTTCTATGTGTTAAAATAAATGTTAAAAAATAACTCGTATGAAATCATTCTTGGATCATAGAAGAGGTAAATGTCTTACAATGTTATTAATTTCTATGATTTTGGTAGCACTGCACTACACAAACTGAGCCCACAAGCTATAGCAAACATGACACGAGCTAAAAGGACATCTCCAGGTGTAAACGTTTGCCAATGGGTTGCATATTGTAGCCTACTCAAATGTCAGTAAACCAAGTAGGCCTTAATTAACTTACTTTCATAGCTTAGGCAGGTTAGCAACACTAGGTTGAGATGACAGATGCAAGTAAAGCAGATCATTAACGTTAGCCTTCTATTTATTGTCATCAAAACTGCAGAGGAGTGAACAAGTTATAGGGCAGTCTCTGGTGTCTGCAGAAGTGAGTGTGGCATCTGAGTCAATATTCTGCGCGAGGGGCTGGTAGGTGAAATTTCACGGGGAAACCATGATAATTGGTCAAATTTGCGAAAAAGTTGCAGTGTTTGGACAAAATTGCGCGGTCGCCCAGAATTCACGAGGATTCGCTGTATTTTCGTTAATTGTTGCGATCGCAACATCGCGAATTCCTGGAGGGACTGGCAAATGTGCGTACATCTGGCCCTAAGACTTAAGACTGGATGCATATGCATGCAGTTGTGTACAAGCATACTTATGCACACGTGGAAGCACACGCACGCACGCACGCACGCCCACACACACACGGCCTACTGGTTAGCACTTCGAACCCCGACCAGTAGGCACGGCTGAAGTGCCCTTGAGCAAGGCACCTAACCCCTCACTGCTCCCCGAGTGCCGCTGTTGATGCAGGCAGCTCACTGCGCCGGGATTAGTGTGTGCTTCACCTCACTGTGTGTACGCTGTGTGTGTTTCACTAATTCAAGGATTGAATAAATGCAGAGACCAAATTTCCCTCACGGGATCAAAAGAGTATATATACTTATACACACACAAGCATACTTATTGTGTACAAGCATACTTATACACACGTGAGCATACACTCACACTATGGGTTTTCTAATGCACAAGCACAGTCAGTGTACCCAGTCGTCACAGCATAGTCAAGGCGTATTGGCATAGACACAGGACACAGAGGAATCAGCATTACCATTCGGTTGCATTCAGCCAGGGCCGGAGTGGGGCCACTTTTCAGCCCGGGAGTTTCAGGCCCAAGACCGGCCCACTTTTTTAGTGGTGGTAGAAATTGGATGAATAAGGCAACATTTCAGCTCTTACTATCCTGTAGTTTTTATTATAGGCTACCAATATTCCACTATTCCACAAGGATAAGTTGATAAGTTAACAAAAACAGGAAGGAAGAAATAAAGCACAATGTATCCCACAATTCCACTAAGAGGCATATTGAACTATTGTTTACATGTTTTTTCTGCATGGGTCAGCTATCATGTTGTTGTTTGGTGATTTGCTCCTTTACTACACCCACTTCTGAGCAAACAAGCCATATAGGTTGATCATGTAGCCTACTGCTGTCATAGCCTACTGTTCTTTCTTACATAAAATAATTTTAATTCATATGGTTAACTCTATTATCCTTTCTACTTGTCCCTGTAGTCATAGCTAATTTCAGGCTCATCATTTTCAGCGGGGGACTGGCTGATCTGCTGCTCAGAGGCTACTTTTGTTTTTAGGCCTAGGCTACTGCATACACAGATCAAGCTTGAGTTTTGTTATTAATATTTGCATAATATTTGCAAAGTCTATGAATCGCCATATTGGATGATACAAAAAGGCTAATTTTTTTAATTACTTTAATAGGTTGCTTGCAAATAGGTTGACAACGCTACAACGTCCAGTATTAGCCCAATAATTAGGCTACGGCGCTATAATCATGGCTAATTTACCAGTTGCCACTTATTCTGTCCTCTTCACAAAAAATCTGGAAGCTTGGCACATTTGGCAGCATTTTCCTCCAATACTTTTCGTCTTTTTTACCTGACCTTTCCAGTCCCTCATGGCCTCTTTATACCATCCATCCTCCCTGACGCTTATCACTACGGTAGGGCCGGCCCAGCTGGTATCTGAGATAACTTTTTAGAAAAGACGGGCTATATGGACCCAACCAATTAACTCTTCTTGGGAGGGGAAAACAACCCATGCAGAGGCTGCGGTGTTAGGCATAGGATGCGAACATGTGTAGCCAACTTAGAGAAGAGAGCCAACTAAGAGAAGATAGATTAATGTGGCAAATGTTAATATTTTTCCCTCGACCGGCCCAAAAGTGAAGCGGCCCACCGGGAATTCTCCCGATTACCCACTCCGGGCCTGCATTCAGCCACATTATTAACTGACGACATATTCAGTCCCCCCATTTGCCAAGCCAGCCAGCTTTCTAGTGTCTCATACAGGGAGTTTACTATTGCCATCCATCAACGCTGGGCACCCGGCGATACGACATGTACAAGATTGTATGTAATAACGATAGCAATCTGCTCCTTGTACGGGGCCTCTGAAGAGAGAGAGAGAGAGAGAGAGAGAGAGAGAGAGAGAGAGAGATAGAGTGGGAGAGAGAGAGATAGAGAGAGAGGGGGATAGAGAGAGGGCTCTTTCACCATAGATTGTGTTGTCTGCTGACCCTGGAAGAACAATGGCCCAACTAATCTCTAGAGAGAATCGTGAAATGGGGACCTAGAGGACATGTATAAACACACACACACGCATGCACAACAACACGCACACACACACACACACACACACACGTGTGCCCACACACACACGTGCACATTTACACACACACACACTCACAGATGCTCAGAAGCATCACACACCCACAGACGCTCGTATACACACCCACACACACACGCAACATGGCCGCTAGCTGGGTGGATGGGGGTCTTGTCACCCCTCTCCGTCTCCTCATTTAAATGAGACAATCACCCCAGGCAGGGCAGGCAGGCAGGCAGGCGAATGGGACATGGGGGCCCACCAGCGCTGTCTAGACGGCCCCGACAGGCACCCCTGACTCTGTGGGTGTGGGTGTGGGGTGTGGGGTGTGGGGTGTGGGGTGTGGGCCCCCCCCCCCCCCCCAGCCTGCACACACACGCCACAGGGGTGCAGCCGCTCCCGGGTGTCTGTAAGATGACTGCTGGCCGTCTGGTTGTCCCGATAAAAGATTTGTGAGTGTGAATGGCCTCAGACGCATCACCTATGTCAGCTATGTAAATGTACCAGACACCGAGGTGTGAAGCGGACATCACTTACACGGTGGTGGTGGCGGTGGTGCTGTAATACTGGGAATTAATGAGCCCCGGAAAAAAAAAAAAAACAATTGAAAAATCAAGAATTTATTTCTTATACTATTTATTTTTACTTCCTTTGCATAAAACATCATATTACTATTATTCATCAATTATATTTTATGATTCGGTTCAAACAAATGTTGTGGACATGTCAGACAGACCTGGCTACTGTAATTCTGGTTGAGCGTTTTAACTGTAATGAGGTGAAAAATCAACAATACAATTGAATCAATTGAGTAGCATACATCTACTAGGCACTAGCCAGGCCCAAGTCGTGGGTTTGACCCTCATGTATCGGTAAGATGATCTGAATAAAAGTGCATAGACTACTATACACTGAAGGCTTGCTATACCGTAAGACTGCTCGGTGTTGTCAGACACAGCTGTGAATGGAATTATTTGGACCTCTTCCCATTTAAATAATCTCATACTAGACTGAATGTTAAATGCTAAAATGCTTAAATGCTAATAGCGTACATGTTATTCTATTGCTGTAGCTCTGCAGCTTAAATGTTAATAGCGTACACATGTTTATCCATTGCTGTAAGTCACTTTGGATAAACGCACCTGCCAAATGGATAAATGCAAATGTAATATGAATGTAAATTTTACATTCATATTTACATTTAGTGAAAAATTGAGAAACTGTTTAAAAGACAACAAAAACATGTAGTTCATGACAATATTTCTTTACCTTTTTCATTCTCTGTGCTCCTTTAATTTACCCCCCTCCTTCTATTCCCTCACTCCTCTCCTCTATTTCCTTCTTCCCCCTTTCCTCTGTATTATTCCATATCTCTTTCACTCTCCATCCTTCCTCATCCATCCCTCCCTTTCTCTCACTCCTCCCTCCATCCCTCCCTCTCTCTCACACTCCTCCCTCCCTCCCTCCCTCCCTCTCTCCATCCCTCCCTCCCCCTCTCTCTCACACTCCTCCCTCCCTCCCTCCCTCTCTCCATCCCTCCCTCCCCCTCTCTCTCACTCCTCCCTCCCTCTCTCTTCGCTCCCGGCCCCCTCGCTCCCTCTCTCCGCTGCTCGTCACTCTTGTCGTGTGGTGACCGCTGTGCCCAGTGGTGCAGTGCCCGGCGGGCAGGAGAGTGAGCGCAGTAAAGGCTAACATCTGCCCGCTGTCACCACGCGTCCTCCGCTGACAGGTGAGAGGAGCTGTGTGTGTGTGTGTGTGTGTAGGGCAGAGAGAGTGAGTGTGTACGTGTGTGAGGATGGGAGAGTCTGTGTGTGTGTGAGGGTGGGGGAGAGTGTTAGTGTGTGTGTGTGTGTGTGTGTGTGTGTAGGGCAGAGAGAGTGAGTGTGTACGTGTGTGAGGATGGGAGAGTCTGTGTGTGTGTGAGGGTGGGGGAGAGTGTTAGTGTGTGTGTGTGTGTGTGTGTGTGTGTGTGTGTGTGTGTGTGTGTGTGTGTGTGGCAGGTGGCAGTAGAGGCAGGAGAGTGTGGTGCCTAATGACACCGCTGCTGTGCCTGTGGCATTTAACCCTTAAAGGTGTAGGTTTTTGAACATTCTAAGTTCCGCAACAATTGAACGTTCTAAAATTCTATGTTGAATTCAATGAACCCAGATATTCTTTAGAATGTTAATTTCCCAACATTCCCGTGTGACGGTACTCCTTTAAGGGTTAATGACCGTGTGCTATTTCTCACACCTTTGTTTCCCTTTCCGTTTGTAACCGTCATGGAAACGGAGTGTGAAGTCAAATAGGCCTTTAGTGTAGTGGGGCCATCGTGCTACGGTACGAGTGTAAGAACGGCCACAACCAGGCAGGGCTGCTATCTGGACTTACTGTCTTTAGCCCCACAGGGCCAGTTCTGTCAAGCTCATGTGTTGGGATATGACGAATGCCTGCTTTATGGGCCAGTGGACGAAGCGCTAAAGTGGCCATCATATAATATTATAGGTATGTGCCATGATAACATACATTAGTGTGTAGATAATATGAAGGGGAGAGTGACTTGACGACAGACTTTGAACTGCTTTGTTAAACAGTGCGGTGGTTCTTCTTTATATCGATTCTTTCTTTCTTTCTTTCTGTCTTTCTTTTTTTCCACAGTTTTATCCTCAAGGGTTGAGTTTAATTAGTCCTTCTGCGTTTGGATAGATAACACCAGCTAGATTCCTCCTCTGCCAGAGGGACACTCGTCTACAAACACACGCACACACACACACACGCACGCACACACACACTCACTCACGCCCTTTCACACACACCTCAAATGCATACACTCACTGGCGCACATATTTGCACACACACACACACACACACACACACACACACACACACACACACACGCGCGCACACACACACTCACTCACGCCCTTTCACACACACCTATTTGCACACACACGCACATATTTGCACGCACACACACACACACACACACACCATATATCGGTTTCATCAGATCCTTTGCCTTGCAGATACGTCACAGGGTTCATCCCCTCTCAGCCCCGCACGGCTCCGCCATGACCCGGATCGGTGACGTGTGGGATTGACAGCTCTTCAGGCGCTCGCGGTCCTCACACACTACCATCTGTCTGTTTGTCTGTCTGTCTGGAAGGTTTGGGGTCTCGCCTTGCTCTCCTCCTCAGCAGTTAATGAAGGGAGATGTCAGTAAGACGCGCCAGAAAACACTGGCAAGCTTGAATCGAGGCACTCGAGAATGCCACATGATGGACTGCTTCTGACCACAAGAAAGAGAGTGTGTGTGTGTGTGTGTGTGTGTGAGACCAAAGACCAAATTGCAACAAACTATTGCAATATGTCTTATGTCATAGCAAAACTAATTAATGCAGTGTTAATAATGTAATTATTTGCAGACCATTTCAACATAAAACTAAAACCTTTCATATTCATGTGACCTAATCTGGCAAAATGAGTCACAGTGAATGAAAATTCAACACCATAAGCACCATAAGCTTTAAACCGGTATCCTGGTCATAGTCGTATCTTGAATTGTTGTTAAGATACAGCATTTTGAATTATGGCCTCCCGCCATCTATTTCCGTGTTTGAAGTTACAGGTTACAGGCAGGTACAGGCAGGATTTGCCTACTTGAATAATATTTTTTGTAACTTTACATTCTTCTATGAAATGTAGGGAAATTAATTTTGAATACCTCTTCTTTCATAAAACACAAAATATATATTTTCAATGGTTTTTGAAGTAATCAGCCTGTATCTCAAATTAGAATGTGCGACTTGTGACAGACTTGTGACTTTTTGTCAGATCGGGTCACATAAAAACAAATCCATCTGTTCCTAAGGATGTACATGAACTTGCAGTTGACCAGCAAAGAAATCATGTAGTAATCCACAGGGATGCAGCAAGGGTGTGTGTGTGTGTGTGTGTGTGTGTGCGCGTGTGTGTGTGTAATCCACAGGGGTGCAGCAAGGGTGTGGGTGTGTGTGTGTGTGCGCGTGTGTGTGTGTGTGTGTGTGTGTGTGTGTGTGTGTGTAATCCACAGGGGTGCAGCAAGGCAGTGAAACTGACAGATTCCAGAGACCCTGCACTGGACAGGGCCCTCGAGACAGGCCAGCCAGGGTGGACGTACGGAGTTTCTACTTGGATCGATGGTAATGGATTGTGATGTAAAAACACACACACACAGAGAGAGAAAATAAACATAGGAACATAACTCACACGAGTGCCAGTGAGCGCATGCTTTCGTAAGATAGAGTGCTAACCAGGTTTAGCTAGCTAGCGCGTTAACACTGCCCCGTGCGTCCGATTTGAGTGAATCGCTGTCAGGATAGATACAGCCCGAGACCCTCGTCCTAATGTCCCTCCTGTCTGGACCCCTGGAACAAACATCCAGCATGACTCACGCAGGCTGTCCACACGTCCCCATCGTCCAGCCCTGAGGGGGAAAGACGGACGAGAGGGATGGCGGAACGAGACGAGAGGAGAGATGGGAGGGGGGGGGGATGATTCAGAGGCACTCACAAACACAGATACACACACACACACACAATACTGGAGGCTGCAGTTTGACTTGACCCTAGTGGGGACCAGGTAAACAGGCAGACAGCCGCATCGCCCCCAGGGGTGAAATATATGACGGCCTGACCTCCAGCCCCAAAGCCAAGTTAGCTCTCCGTCTTCCACAGGCATGCACGCTGTCACTCACTGGAGTTATGGTCCTGCGTTTATTACTTTTGTGTTGTTTTTTTTTATTTTCTT